>NW_022630171.1:347610-522610 GCF_010909765.2 Amblyraja radiata
TGACCCAGTCCAAGTTCAGGGAGCAGGTGAAGAGCGCGGTGAAATATCCGCTCACCTCAGTGTTTCGGCTCATTAATAAATCCCCGCCCTGAGCGCTTGCTTCCTTCCATCCATCCATCCATCCATCCATCCATCCATCCATCCATCCATCCATCCATCCATCCATCCATCCATCCATCCATCCATCCATCCATCCATCCATCCCTCCATCCCTCCCTCCCTCCATCCCTCCCTCCCTCCCCCCCCCCCTCCTCCCTCCCTCCCTCCCTCCCTCCCTCCCTCCCTCCTCCCTCCCTTCTTCTCCTCCCTCCCTCCATCCATCCATCCATCCATCCATCCATCCATCACAGAGGCGGCCGCAGTCTCTCCGGCTCCGGCTCCTGACATTCACCGTCGGACCCATGAGGGAGGGAGGAAGGGAGGGAGGGAGGGAGGGAGGGAGGGAGGGAGGGAGGGAGGGAGGGAGGGAGGGAGGGAGGGAGGGAGGGAGGGAGGGAGGGAGGAGGGAGGGAGGGAGGGAGGGAGGGAGGGAGGGAGGGAGGGAGGGAGGGAGGGAGGGAGGGAGGGAGGGAGGGAGGGAGGGAGAAGCTGGCCAAAGTTGCTGGAAAGTTCCACTAGCAGGGATGAGAGAGAGAGTGGAACAACAATGACAGGTATTTCTGGGAATAATACACAAGGTGCAGGATCAGTTCATTCCACAGATGAAGAAAGATTCCAAGGGGTGAAAGGGGCGACCGTGGCTGACAAGGGACGTCAGGGACAGTTTAAACATTAAAGTGAAGAAGTACAACGTAGCAAAGATGAGCAGCAAGAGGATCGGGTCATGTTTAAAGCACAACAGGAGATAATTAAACAGGCAATACGGGGAGACAAGGTGAGGCACGTGGAGAGAGAGAGGGGGCGTAGAGAGAGAGAGAGGGGGGGGGGGTGGGGAGAGAGAGGCGGAGAGAGAGACGGGGAGAGATAAATGGGGAGAGTGATGGGGTGAAAGGGATGTGGAAGAGAGGAGGGGGGAGAGAGAGAGATGGGAGAGAGGGAGACGGGGAGAGAGAGGGGGGGAGAGGAAGAGGGGGAGAGGGAGGGTTGGAGAGGGAGCAGGGACAGACAGGGGGATAGAGAAAGGGGGAGAGGGAGAGGGGGAGAGAGGAAGAGAGAGAGAGAGAGGAGGGGGGTAGGGAGAGATGGGGAGAGAGAGACTGGGAGAGAGAGAGGGGGATGGGGGAATAAGAGAGGGGGAGAGAGAGAGTGAGAGAGGGGGAAAGGGAGGGGTCAGGAAGGGGGAGATAGAGCGGGGAGAGAGGGGGGAGAGAGAGAGGGGGAGAGAGAGAGGGGGAGAGAGAGGGGGGAGAGAGAGGGACGGGAGAGAGGCAGAGAGGGAAGGAGTGAGAGGTGGCGAGAGGGAGAAAGATTGAGAGGGGGAGAGAGAGAGGGGGGAGAGAGAGAGAGGGGCTTGGGATTGAGAGGGGGAGTGGGGGAGAGAGAGAGAGGAGAAAGAGTGGGGGCAGGGAAACGGGAGATAAAAAGTGGGAGAGAGAGAGAGAGATAGAGAGAGAGAGTGGGTGAGATGGCGGAGGAGGGAGAGAAGAGAGAGAGGTAGGAGAGAGAGAGAGAGAAATGGTGGAGGGGGAGAGAGAGAAAAATGGTGGAGGGGTGAGAGGGAGAGAGAGAGATCAAAATCAATAACCCCACTCTCACCATCGACGGCACCACTGTCTCCCCATCTCCCCAGGCCCGCAACCTTGGCGTGATCTTTGATTCCACCCTCTCCCTTGAGCCTCACATCCGCCATGTCATTAAAACTTCCTTCTTTCATCTCCGCAACATCGCCAAACTCAGACCCTCTCTCACACCGCCCGCTGCTGAAAGACTCATCCATGCCTTCATCTCCTCCCGACTGGACTATTGCAACTCACTTCTCCTTGGCATCAGCTCCACCTACATCAACCGACTCCAACTGGTCCAGAACGCAGCCGCCCGACTCATCACCCACACCAAATCCTGGCATCACATCACTCCAGTCCTCAAACAACTTCACTGGCTTCCCATCTCCCACCGGATCACCTACAAAATCCTGGTCCTCACCTACAAAGCCCTCCACCATCTGTCCCCCCCATATCTCACTGACCTCCTCTCCCCCTACCGACCCTCACGGTCCCTCAGATCCACATCAGCCGGTCTCCTCTCCATCCACAAGTCCAACCTCCGCAGTTTTGGGGACAGAGCCTTCTCCAGGGCAGCTCCCAGGCTCTGGAACTCCCTCCCCCAACTGATCCGCAATTCCGTGTCCCTCACCATCTTCCAGTCCCGCCTCAAGACCCATCTCTTCACCTCTGCCTATCCTTAGCCCCACGTCCCCCTCCCTTTTCATCTGTGCATGAATTGCCTCATATTGTGTTTTTAATTGTATTCTGTCTTTACTTTGTGTACTAGTCATGTCTCTACTATTTATTTCATTCCACTTACATGTTTTTCCTCTACCTGCTCAATTTTTATAAGGTGTCCTTGAGACTCTTGAAAGGCGCCCATAAATAAAATGTATTATTATTATTATTATACACATAACCAGATGTGCAGTGAAAAGCAAAGAGTAGGAGTAAACGGGTCCTTTTCACAATGGCGGGCAGTGACTAGTGGGGTACCGCAAGGCTCAGTGCTGGGATCCCAGCTATTTACAATATATATTAATGATCTGGACGAGGGAATTGAAGGCAACATCTCCAAGTTTGCGGATGACACGAAGCTGGGGGGCAGTGTTAGCTGTGAGGAGGATGCTAGGAGGTTGCAAGGTGACTTGGATAGGCTGGGTGAGTGGGCAAATGTATGGCAGATGCAGTATAATGTGGATAAATGTGAGGTTATCCATTTTGGTGGCAAAAACAGGAAAGCAGACTATTATCTAAATGGTGGCCGACTAGGAAAAGGGGAGATGCAGCGAGACCTGGGTGTCATGGTACACCAGTCATTGAAAGTAGGCATGCAGGTGCAGCAGGCAGTGAAGAAAGCCAATGGTATGTTAGCTTTCATAGCAAAATGATTTGAGTCTAGGAGCAGGGAGGTTCTACTACAGCTGTACAGGGTCTTGGTGAGACCACACCTGGAGTATTGCGTACAGTTTTGGTCTCCTAATCTGAGGAAAGACATTATTGCCATAGAGGGAGTACAGAGAAGGTTCACCAGACTGATTCCTGGGATGTCAGGACTTTCATATGAAGATAGACTTGGCTTATAGAAACTTACAAAATTCTTAAGGGGTTGGACAGGCTAGATGCAGGAAGATTGTTCCCGATGTTGGGGAAGTCCAGGACAAGGGGACTCAGCCCCCTGCTGTACTCACTCTATACTAATGAGTGCTCAGCCCCCTGCTGTACTCACTCTATACTAATGAGTGCTCAGCCCCCTGCTGTACTCACTCTATACTAATGAGTGCTCAGCCCCCTGCTGTACTCACTCTATACTAATGAGTGCTCAGCCCCCTGCTGTACTCACTCTATACTCATGACTGCGTAGCCAGTCACTGTGTGAACTCCATCATCAAATTTTAAGGATAAGGGGGAAATCTTTTAGGACCGAGATGAGAAAAACATTTTTTTTCACACACAGAGAGTGGTGAATCTGTGGAATTCTCTGCCACAGAAGGTAGTTGAGGCCACACAGTTCATTGGCTATATTTAAGAGGGAGTTAGATGTGGCCCTTGTGGCTAAGGGGATCAGGGGGTATGGAGAGAAGGCAGGTACAGGATACTGAGTTGGATGATCAGCCATGATCATATTGAATGGCGAATGGTGCAGGCTCGAAGGGCCGAATGGCCTCTACTCCTGCACCTATTGTCTATGTTTCTATGAATGCTCGCGGACTTTTGTGCAAAAAGACAAACCAACCAAACAAACTATAAGCACAACCATAACTCGCATATTCTTTCACATATTAAATATTGGAAGGAAAAACGTTCAGTAGAGTCAGTCCCTGGCGTTTACAGTCCGAATGGCCTCTGGGAAGAAACTCCTCCACCTCTCCCTTCTCACCGCACGGCAACTGAGGCGTTTGCCCGAACGTAGCAGCTGGAACAGTCTGTGGCTGGGGGGGGAAGGGGTCCCCCATGATGTTGCTGGCTCTGAATCTGCACCTGCTGGTGAATAGGTGGTACAGGGAGCCCAAGTGTAGTATGTAGGAACGCACGCTACTCTCTGCAGAGCCTTCTTGTCCCTTGGCCAGAGCAATTCCCAAACCAGACGGTAATGTTCCCCGGACAAGATGCTTCCCACCGCCCCTGAGTAGAGAAGCTCTGGAGGATCCTCGGAGACGCTCTGAATGTCCTCAATTGCCTGAGGTGGTAAAGGCGCTGCCTTGCTTTACTCACGAGTGCTGAGCCCTGTGTCATATCCTCGGAGATGTGGACATTTAAAACAGTTCACCCTATCCACAGGATCCCCATTTATCCTCAATGGAGTGTACGTCCTCAGGTGATGTATGTGCCCCCCTAAAGCCCACGATCAGCTCTTGACGTTCAAGAGGAGGCTGTTGTCCTGGCACCAGAGTGCTAGATCAGCCACCTCCTCCCGGTAGGCCTACTCGTGGTTGTCTGAGATGCAATGTAGACTTCTATTTATATCGATGCGTTTTAAATATGGATGTTATGTTTTATACTTTGGTGATGTAACCATGTATTTTATCATGCCTATAACATGTCATAGCAAAAGGATTTGAGTCTAGGAGCAGGGAGGTTCTACTGCAGTTGTACAGGGTCTTGGTGAGACCACACCTGGAGTATTGCGTACAGTTTTGGTCTCCTAATCTGAGGAAAGACATTCTTGCCATAGAGGATTTGAGTCTAGGAGCAGGGAGGTTCTACTGCAGTTGTACGGGGTCTTGGTGAGACCACACCTGGAGTATTGCGTACAGTTTTGGTCTCCTAATCTGAGGAAAGACATTCTTGCCATAGAGGGAGTACAGAGAAGGTTCACCAGACTGATTCCTGGGATGTCAGGACTTTCACATGAAGAAAGACTGGATAGACTCGGCTTGTACTCGCTAGAATTTAGAAGATTGAGGGGGGGATCTTACAGAAACGTACAAAATTCTTAAGGGGTTGGACAGGCTAGATGCAGGAAGATTGTTCCCGATGTTGGGGAAGTCCAGAACAAGGGGTCACAGCTTAAGGATAAGGGGGAAATCTTTTAAAACCGAGATGAGAAAAACATTTATTTCACACAGAGAGTGGTGAATCTCTGGAATTCTCTGCCACAGAAGGTAGTTGAGGCCACAGTTCATTGGCTATATTTAAGAGGGAGTTAGATGTGGCCCTTGTGGCTAAAGGGATCAGGGGGTATGGAGAGAAGGCAGGTACAGGATACTGAGTTGGATGATCAGCTATGATCATATTGAATGGCGAATGGTGCAGGCTCGAAGGGCCGAATGGCCTCTACTCCTGCACCTGTTGTCTATGTATCTATGTATCAGCTCCTTCGTTTTTGTTGACGTTCAAGAGGAGGCTGTTATCCTGGCACCAGAGTGCTAGACCAGCCACCTCCTCCAGGTAGACCTTCTCATCGTTGTCTGAGATCAGGCCCACCACCACCACCACCTTCAATGGAGAAGACTGCCAGTAGCAAAGATGGCCGCAGCCACCCTGGGTTTCTTCACCTCTCATTGACTTCAATGGAGATGTGCCCTGATCAAAGATGGCCACCATCCTTAGACTGCCTCCCCCCCCACCCCCTCATTGACTTCAATGGAGAAGCGCCCTTGATCAAAGATGGCCACCATCCCTGGGCTTCAATGGAGAAGCGCCCTTGATCAAAGATGGCCGCCTCCCCTGGGCTTCAATGGAGAAGCGCCTTGATCAAAGATGGCCGCTGCCACCCCCTGGGATGTCAAGTCAGTATTCAGTGTTCGGTATTCCGTATCCAGTATCAGTATTCCTCTAATATCATTTCCCCGAGCACTCGCACCCACACACACACAGAGGAAACGAAAAACCGTTGCTCGATCAGTTTCCATTCAGTGTATAAATAAAAACAAATAGGATAAAAACATAGAAAGTAGGAGTAAAATTAAGCTTCATAGCAAAAGGATTTGAGTCTAGGAGCAGGGAGGTTCTACTGCAGTTGTACAGGGTCTTGGTGAGACCACACCTGGAGTATTGCGTACAGTTCTGGTCTCCTAATCTGAGGAAGGACATTCTTGCCATAGAGGGAGTACAGAGAAGGTTCACCAGACTGATTCCTGGGATGTCAGGACTTTCATATGAAGAAAGACTGGATAGACTCGGCTTGTACTCGCTAGATTTTAGAAGATTGAGGGGGGGATCTTATAGAAACTTACAAAATTCTTAAGGGGTTGGACAGGCTAGATGCAGGAAGATTGTTCCCGATGTTGGGGAAGTCCAGAACAAGGGGACTCAGCCCCCTGCTGTACTCACTCTATACTAATGAGTGCTCAGCCCCCTGCTGTACTCACTCTATACTCATGACTGTGTATACCCATCTACACTAGTCCCACCCCGACCAACATGCCCCGTCTACACTAGTCCCCCCCCGACCAACACGCCCCATCTACACTAGTCCCACCCCGACCAACACGCCCCATCTACACTAGTCCCACCCCGACCAACATGCCCCGTCTACACTAGTCCCGCCCCGACCAACACGCCCCATCTACACTAGTCCCACCCCGACCAACATGCCCCGTCTACACTAGTCCCGCCCCGACCAACACGCCCCATCTACACTAGTCCCACCCCGACCAACACGCCCCATCTACACTAGTCCCACCCCGACCAACATGCCCCGTCTACACTAGTCCCACCCCGACCAACATGCCCCGTCTACACTAGTCCAACCCGACCAACATGCCCCATCTACACTAGTCCCACCCCGACCAACATGCCCCGTCTACACTAGACCCACCCCGACCAACATGCCCCGTCTACACTAGTCCCACCCCGACCAACATGCCCCATCTACACTAGTCCCACCCCGACTGACATGCCCCGTCTACACTAGTCCCACCCCGACCAACATGCCCCGTCTACACTAGTCCCACCCCGACCAACACGCCCCGTCTACACTAGTCCCACCCCGACCAACATGCCCCGTCTACACTAGTCCCACCCCGACCAACATGCCCCGTCTACACTAGTCCCACCCCGACCAACATGCCCCGTCTACACTAGTCCCACCCCGACCAACATGCCCCGTCTACACTAGTCCCACCCCGACCAACATGCCCCTTCTACACTAGTCCCACCCCGACCAACATGCCCCATCTACACTAGTCCCACCCCGACCAACATGCCCCATCTACACTAGTCCCACCCCGACCAACATGCCCCATCTACACTAGTCCCACTCCGACCAACATGCCCCAACTACACTAGTCCCACCTCGACCAACATGCCCCATCTACACTAGTCCCACCCCGACCGACATGCCCCGTCTACACTAGTCCCACCCCGACCGACATGCCCCGTCTACACTAGACCCACCCCGACCAACATGCCCCGTCTACACTAGTCCCACCCCGACCAACATGCCCCATCTACACTAGTCCCACCCCGACCAACATGCCCCGTCTACACTAGTCCCACCCCGAC
The DNA here is from genome assembly GCF_010909765.2 of Amblyraja radiata. Lineage (NCBI taxonomy): Eukaryota > Metazoa > Chordata > Chondrichthyes > Rajiformes > Rajidae > Amblyraja > Amblyraja radiata. The sequence continues at coordinate 355,203 of NW_022630171.1, forward strand.
CAACATGCCCCGTCTACACTAGTCCCACCCCGACCAACATGCCCCTTCTACACTAGTCCCACCCCGACCAACATGCCCCGTCTACACTAGTCCCACCTGCTGCCCGCGTGCGTTTGGCCCAGATCCCTCCAAACCTGTCCTATCCATGTACCTGTCCAAGTGTTGTGATAGTCCCAGCCTCAACTACCTCCTCCGCCAGCTCGTTCCATACACCCACCACCCTCGAAAAGTGTGGAAAAGTTGCCCCTCAGGTTCCTGTTCAATCTTCCCCCCCCCCCTCTGTCTCTCTCTCTCTGTCTCTCTCTGTCCTAGGCTTGTATTCACTGGAGTTTAGAAGGATGAGGGGGGGGGGGGGGGGTCTTATAGAAACATATAAGATTACCAAAGGACTGGACAAGCCAGATGCAGGAAAAATGTTCCCAATGTTGGGCGAGTCCAGAACCAGGGGCCACACACAGTCTTAGAATAAAGGGGAGGCCATTTAAGACTGAGACGAGGAGAAACTTTTCCACCCAGAGAGTTGTGTGAATCTGTGGCCATTTGGGACTGAGATGAGGAGGGGCTGAGGTGTTGGGGGCTATGGGTGAGTGGTGGAATATTGTGTTGGGAGCTATGGGTGAGTGGTGGAATATTGAGTTGGGGGCTATGGGTGAGTGGTGGAATATTGTGTTGGGGGCTATGGGTGAGTGGTGGAATATTGTGTTGGGGGCTATGGGTGAGTGGTGGAATATTGTGTTGGGGGCTATGGGTGAGTGGTGGAATATTGTGTTGGGGGCTATGGGTGAGGTGGAATATTGTGTTGGGGGCTATGGGTGAGGTGGTGGAATATTGTGTTGGGGGTTATGGGTGAGTGGTGGAATATTGAGTTGGGGGCTATGGGTGAGTGGTGGAATATTGTGTTGGGGGCTATGGGTGTGAGGTGGAATATTGTGTTGGGGGCTATGGGTGAGGTGGAATATTGTGTTGGGGGCTATGGGTGAGTGGTGGAATATTGTGTTGGGGGCTATGGGTGAGGTGGAATATTGTGTTGGGGGCTATGGGTGAGTGGTGGAATATTGTGTTGGGGGCTATGGGTGAGTGGTGGAATATTGAGTTGGGGGCTATGGATGAGGTGGAATATTGTGTTGGGGGCTATGGGTGAGTGGTGGAATATTGTGTTGGGGGCTATGGGTGAGTGGTGGAATATTGAGTTGGGGGCTATGGGTGAGGTGGTGGAATATTGTGTTGGGGGCTATGGGTGAGTGGTGGAATATTGTGTTGGGGGCTATGGGTGAGTGGTGTAATATTGTGTTGGGGGCTATGGGTGAGTGGTGGAATATTGAGTTGGGGGCTATGGGTGAGTGGTGGAATATTGTGTTGGGGGCTATGGGTAAGTGGTGGAATATTGTGTTGGGGGCTATGGGTGAGTGGTGTAATATTGTGTTGGGGAACGTGTTCCCGTGTAACTGGGACCCTACGCGTCCCCAACTTGCTCTCGTTTCAGACAAGATTAAACTCCGCCAGAGCCACTTCGCTTCCAGAATAAACCCTTTATTATATTTTTTATCTGTTTTATTTTTTAAAAATCACCTTTTCATTGAATTTGTCGATTTGTTACAGAGCAGCGCGTTGAATAAAAAACAAGATATGTGGAGTTAGTGGTGCGGGGAGAGCGGGGGGGAGAGCGAGGGGGGGAGAGGGGAGAGGGAGAGAGGGGAGAGAGGGGGAGAGAGGGGGAGAGAGGGGGAGAGAGGGGGAGGGAGAGGGGGAGAGAGGGGAGAGAGGGGAGAGAGGGGAGAGAGGGAGAGAGGGAGAGGGAGAGAGAGGGGAGAGAGGGGAGAGAGGGGGAGAGAGGGAGGGGAGAGAGGGGAGAGAGGGGAGAGAGGGGGAGAGAGGCGAGAGGGGAGAGGGAGAGAGAGAGGGAGGGGGAGAGAGAGGGGGGAGAGGGGGGGGGGGGGAGGGAGAGAGAGAGAGGGAGAGGGATAGAGAGGAGAGATCTCTCCCTCTCTCTCCCCCCTTCCCTCTCTCTCCCCCCTTCCCTCTCTCTCTCTCCACCCCCCCTCTCTCTCCCACACGCACGCACACACGCACATATATTTATATATATATATATATAAAAAAATGATAAATTCTTAAGTGGAGTCGAAGAGATACAGATCTTTGGAAATCCAGGAGAGGTGAAGGTTTCGACCGGTGTTCGACAATTAGATCATTTCTCCGTCTCTCTCTCTCTCTCTCTCTCCGTCTTAAAACGATGATTAGTTTCCCCCCCCTGTAAGAAATGATGGGTGAGAATTAATGCTGTCCCTTCACCCCCCCCTCCCCCCCCCTCGCCTTGATCTCTGTCTCCCCCCCTCCCCCGCCGATCTCTGTCTCCCCCCCTCTTTTTGGCCACAAATTCTCTCTCTCTCTCTCCCTCTCGCCATCACTGTGACCCCCCCCCCCTCGGTCCCCGACACCCCCCCTCTCTCTCTCACTCACGTTCCCTCTCCCCCTCTCTCCCTCTCTCCCTCTCCCCCTCTCTCACACTCTATTAAATAATCGAAAAATAAAAAATAAAATAAATAAAAAAGGACACCGAGTCCTGGCAGCAAGATTTTAAAATTTATTATTATCACCTTAATTTACCATCTATCCAGACATTTATTTATTTATTTATTATTATTATCATTTCTCATTATTATTAATCATTTATTATGAAATCATGTCCAGGCTTTAATTTTTTTTTAAATCATTATCATGGTCATTTATTATTTATTTATTACCAGTCATTTGTTAGTTTCTATTATTGTTGTTATTACTAATTCATTATTAAGTAATCGAAAAATTAAAATAAATTTTTTTTTAAAAAAGGACACCGAGTCCTGGCAGCAAGTTTTTAAATGCTATTATTATCACATTTATTTATTATCCGTCATCAATATTTATTTATTTATTATTATTATTACAAGTGCGGTGCCTCAGGAAGGCCCTCAGCATCCATAAGGACTCATCACACCCCTGCCACGGTCTGTTTCAACTACTTCCCTCCGGCAGACGTTACAAGGCCTTCTACGCCCGAACCTCTAGACTCAGGAACAGTTTTATCCCAAGAGCTATAGCGGCTCTGAACCGGCCCTAATGAGTGCCCCCCCACCCACCCCCTATGGACAGTCTCCCTCAGATGGTCACGTCAATCAATTCAGCTTGTTTATTTATGTATTGTATTTATTTACCTTTCTTGGACATCAGTGGAGCTGCACACTAAATCTCGTTGCACTGACGTGCAATGACAATAAAAAGATATATTATTTTCAATGAATGCGTAGTAATAATAATAATAATAATGGATGGGATTTATATATAGCGCCTTTCTAATACTCAAGGCGCTTTACATCGCATTATTCATTCACTCCTCAGTCACACTCGGTGGTGGTTGAGCTACTTCTGTAGCCACAGCTGCCCCTGGGGCAGACTGACGGAAGCGTGGCTGCCAATCTGCGCCTACCCCCCATCAGTCTGAAGAAGGGTTTCGGCCCGAAACGTCGCCTATTTCCTTCGCTCCATAGATGCTGCTGCACCCGCTGAGTTTCTCCAACAATTGTGTGTACCCTTGAGAATTTTGTAAGTTTCTATAAGATCCCCTCTCAATCTCCTAAATTCTAGAGAGTATAAACCAAGTCTATCCAGTCTTTCTTCATAAGACAGTCCTGACATCCCAGGAATCAGTCTGGTGAACCTTCTCTGCACTCCCTCTATGGCAATAATGTCCTTCCTCAGATTAGGAGACCAAAACTGTACACAATACTCCAGGTGTGGTCTCACCAAGACCCTGTACAACTGCAGTAGAACCTCCCTGCTCCTATACTCTTATAGAAACTTACAAAATTCTTAAGGGGTTGGACAGGCTAGATGCAGGAAGATTGCTCCCGATGTTGGGGAAGTCCAGGACAAGGGGTCACAGCTTAAGGATAACGGGGAAATCCTTTAAAACCGAGATGAGAAGAACTCTGGAACTCCCTGCCACAGAGGGTAGTCGAGGCCAGTTCATTGGCTATATTTAAGAGGGAGTTAGATGTGGCCCTTGTGGCTAAGGGGATCAGAGGGTATGGAGAGAAGGCAGGTACGGGATACTGAGTTGGATGATCAGCCATGATCATATTGAATGGCGGTGCAGGCTCGAAGGGCCGAATGGCCTACTCCTGCACCTAATTTCTATGTTCTATGTTTCTATACTCAAATCCTTTTGCTATGAAAGCTAACATACCATTCGCTTTCTTCACTGCCTGCTGCACCTGCATGCCTACTTTCAATGACTGGTGTACCATGACACCCAGGTCTCGCTGCATCTCCCCTTTTCCTAGTCGGCCACCATTTAGATAATAGTCTGCTTTCCTGTTTTTGCCACCAAAATGGATAACCTCACATTTATCCACATTATACTGCATCTGCCAAACATTTGCCCACTCACCCAGCCTATCCAAGTCACCTTGCAGTCTCCTAGCATCCTCCTCACAGCTAACACTGCCCCCCAGCTTAATGTCATCCGCAAACTTGGAGATATTGCCTTCAATTCCCTCATCCAGATCATTAATATATATTGTAAATAGGTGGGGTCCCAGCACTGAGCCTTGCGGTACCCCACTAGTCACTGCCTGCCATTGTGAAAAGGACCCGTTTACTCCTACTCTTTGCTTCCTGTTTGCCAGCCAGTTCTCTATCCACATCAATACTGAACCCCCAATGCCGTTTGGAGGGATCTGGGAATAACTGTGCACAGTTCCCTGAAAGTGGAATCTCATGTAGATAGGGTGGTAAAGAAAGCTTTTGGTGTGCTGGTTTCAGCAACTAAGTTACAGAGAAAGGTTGAACAAGTTAGGGCTTTATTCTTTGGAGCGCAGAAGGTTAAGGGGGGACTTGATAGAGGTTTTTAAAATGATGAGAGGGATAGACAGAGTTGACGTGGAAAAGCTTTTCCCACTGAGAGTAGGGAAGATTCAAACAAGGGGACATGACTTGAGAATTAAGGGACTGAAGTTTAGGGGTAACATGAGGGGGAACTTCTTTACTCAGAGAGTGGTAGCTGTGTGGAATGAGCTTCCAGTGAAGGTGGTGGAGGCAGGTTCGTTTTTATCATTTAAAAATAAATTGGATAGTTATATGGATGGGAAAGGAATGGAGGGTTATGGTCTGAGCGCAGGTATATGGGACTAGGGGAGATTATGTGTTCGGCACGGACTAGAAGGGTCGAGATGGCCTGTTTCCGTGCTGTAATTGTTATATGGTTATATGGTTATATGGCCGTGTGCTTTAAGTTTGTAAACTAATCTCTTATGTGGGACCTTGTCGAAAGCCTTCTGGAAGTCCAGATACACCACATCCACTGGTTCTCCCCTATCCACGCTACTAGTTACATCCTCGAAAAATTCTATAAGATTCGTCAGACATGATTTACCTTTCGTAAATCCATGCTGACTTTGTCCAATGATTTCACCACTTTCCAAATGTGCTGCTATCCCATCTTTAATAACTGACTCTAGCAGTTTCCCCACTACCGATGTTAGACTAACTGGTCTGTAATTCCCCGTTTTCTCTCTCCCTCCCTTCTTAAAAAGTGGGGTTACGTTTGCTACCCACCAATCCTCAGGAACTACTCCAGAATCTAAAGAGTTTTGAAAAATTATTACTAATGCATCCACTATTTCTGGAGCTACTTCCTTAAGTACTCTGGGATGCAGCCTATCTGGCCCTGGGGATTTATCGGCCTTTAATCCATTTAATTTACCCAACACCACTTCCCGGCTAACCTGGATTTCACTCAATTCCTCCAACTCCTTTGACCCGCGGTCCCCTGCTATTTCCGGCAGATTATTTATGTCCTCCTTAGTGAAGACGGAACCAAAGTAGTTATTCAATTGGTCCGCCATATTCTTGTTCCCCATGATCAACTCACCTGTTTCTGACTGCAAGGGACCTACATTTGTTTTAACTAATCTCTTTCTTTTCACATATCTATAAAAACTTTTGCAGTCAGTTTTTATGTTCCCTGCCAGTTTTCTTTCATAATCTATTTTTCCTTTCCTAATTAAGCCCTTTGTCCTCCTCTGCTGGTCTCTGAATTTCTCCCAGTCCTCTGGTATGCTGCTTTTTCTGGCTAATTTGTACGCATCATCCTTCGCTTTGATACTATCCCTGATTTCCCTTGTTATCCACGGATGCACTACCTTCCCTGATTTATTCTTTTGCCAAACTGGGATGAACAATTTTTGTAGTTCATCCATGCAGTCTTTAAAGGTCTTCCATTGCATATCCACCGTCAACCCTTTTAGAATTAATTGCCAGTCAATCTTGGCCAATTCACGTCTCATACCCTCAAAGTTACCTTTCTTTAAGTTCAGAACCATTGTTTCTGAATTAACAATGTCACTCTCCATCCTAATGAAGAACTCAACCATATTATGGTCACTCTTGCCCAAGGGGGCACGTACAACAAGACTGCTAACTAACCCTTCCTCATTACTCAATACCCAGTCTAAAATAGCCTGCTCTCTTGTTGGTTCCTCTACATGTTGATTTAGATAACTATCCCGCATGCATTCCAAAAAATCCTCTTCCTCAGCACCCCTGCCAATTTGATTCACCCAATCTATATGTAGATTGAAGTCACCCATTATAACGGTTTTGCCTTTGTCGCACGCATTTCTAATTTCCTGTTTGATACCATCTCCAACTTCACTACTACTGTTAGGTGGCCTGTACACAACACCCACCAGCGTTTTTTGCCCCTTAGTGTTTCGCAGCTCTACCCATACCGATTCCACATCCTCCAAGCTAATGTCCTTCCTTTCCATTGCGTTAATCTCCTCTCTAATCAGCAACGCTACCCCACCTCCTTTTCCTTTCTCTCTATCCCTCCTGAATATTGAATATCCCTGGATGTTCAGCTCCCAGCCTTGGTCACCCTGGAGCCATGTCTCCGTGATCCCAACTATATCATAGTCATTAATAGCTATCTGCACATTCAACTCATCCACCTTATTACGAATGCTCCTTGCATTGAGACACAAAGCCTTCAGGCTTGTTTGTACAACACTCTTACCCCTTATACAATTATGTTGAAAAGTGGCCCTTTTTGATTTTTGCCCTGGATTTTCCGGCCTGCCACTTTTACTTTTCACCTTGCTACCTATTGCTTCTACCCTCATTTTACACCCCTCTGTCTCTACGCTCACACATTTAAGAAACCCTTTCCCTTTAACTCCATCCTCCACTAGCCCATTCGACACCCCACCCCCCTTATTCAGTTTAAAACCACCCGTGTAGCAGTGGCAAACCTGCCTGCCAGAATGCTGGTCCCACACCTGTTAAGATGCAATCCGTCCCTTTTGTACAGTTCCCCCTTACCCCAAAACAGATCCCAGTGATCTAAGAATCTAAATCCCTGCCCCGTGCACCAGTTCCTCAGCCACACGTTCAGGTCCCGTATCTCCCTGTTCCTGCTCTCGCCAGCACGAGGAACTGGCAGCAAACCGGAGATAACAACCCTGGAGGTTCTGCTTTTCAGCATTTTTCCGAGCTCTCTAAAGTCACGCTGCAGAATATTCATCCCCTTCTTTCCGACACACACACACACACACATATACACACACACAGACACACACACACACACATATACACACACACACACACACATATACACACACAGACACACACACACATATACACACACATATATACACACACACACATATACACACACACATATATACACACACACACACACATATACACACACAGACACACACACACATATACACACACATATATACACACACACACATATACACACACACATATATACACACACACACACATATATACACACACATACACACTCACATATATATTCACACATACACATGTACACACACACACACACGTACGCACACACACACACACACACACGTACACACACACTCACATATATATACATACACATGTACACACACACACGTACACACACACGTACACACACACACACGTACACACACACACGTACACACACACGTACACACACACACACACGTACACACACACACACACACGTACACACACACTCACACACGTACACACACACGTACACACACACTCACATATATATACACACATACACATGTACACACACACACGTACACACACACTCACATATATATACACACACGTACACACACACTCACATATATATATACACACACACACATGTACACACACACACACGTACACACACACACGTACACACACACGTACACACACACACACACGTACACACACACGTACACATACCAGTGATGACCTCGTTGACATCGATGTCTCGTGCTTTTCGGAGAAGGCGTACAAGGGCCGGGACACCGTCGCAGTTCCGCACGGCCTTCTTGTTCTCCGCGTCGCTCCCGTACGCGATATTCTTCAACGCCCCGCACGCCGCGAGGTGGACCTCTTTCTTGGGATGGTCCAGTAGCTCGACTAAGATCGGCACGCCCTTCATACGACGCACTTCTGACTTAACCTGGAGAGGGAGAGGGAGAGGGAGAGTCAGAGTGAGAGTCAGAGTGAGAGTCAGAGTGAGAGTCAGAGAGAGAGTCAGAGTCAGAGAGAGAGAGAGAGAGAGACAGAGAGACAGTGAGAGTCAGAGTGAGAGTCATAGACAGAGAGACAGAGTGAGAGTCAACAAGCCCCATCTACACAATGGTGACTAGTCCCACCCCGACCAACATGCCCCATCTACACTAGTCCCACCCCGACCTACATGCCCCATATACACTAGTCCCACCCCGACCAACACGCCCCATCTACACTAGTCCCACCCCGACCAACATGCCCCGTCTACACTAGTCCCACCCCGAACAACATGCCCCATCTACACTAGTCCCACCCCGACCAACATGCCCCATCTACACTAGTCCCAACCCGACCAACATGCCCCGTCTACACTAGTCCCACCCCGACCAACATGCCCCGTCTACACTAGTCCCACCCCGACCAACATGCCCCGTCTACACTAGTCCCACCCCTACCAACATGCCCCTTCTACACTAGTCCCACCCCGACCAACATGCCCCCATCTACACTAGTCCCACCCCGACCAACATGCCCCGTCTACACTCGTCCCTCCCCGACCAACATGCCCCATCTACACTAGTCCCACCCCGACCAACATGCCCCATCTACACTAGTCCCACCACGACCAACATGCCCCGCAGACTATTATCTGAATGGTGGCCGACTAGGAAAAGGGGAGATGCAGCGAGACCTGGGTGTCATGGTACACCAGTCATTGAAAGTAGGCATGCAGGTGCAGCAGGCAGTGAAGAAAGCGAATGGTATGTTAGGTTTTTAATAACAAAAGGATTTGAGTCTAGGAGCAGGGAGGTTCTACTGCAGTTGTACAGGGTCTTGGTGAGACCACACCTGGAGTATTGCGTACAGTTTTGGTCTCCAAATCTGAGGAAGGACATTATTGCCATAGAGGGAGTACAGAGAAGGTTCACCAGACTGATTCCTGGGATGTCACGACTGTCTTATGAAGAAAGACTGGATAGACTTGGTTTATACTCTCTAGAATTTAGGAGATTGAGAGGGGGATCTTATAGAAACTTACAAAATTCTTAAGGGGTTGGACAGGCTAGATGCAGGAAGATTGCTCCCGATGTTGGGGAAGTCCAAAACAAGGGGGCTCAGCCCCCTGCTGTACTCACTCTATACTAATGAGTGCTCAGCCCCCTGCTGTACTCACTCTATACTCATGAGTGCTCAGCCCCCTGCTGTACTCACTCTATACTAATGAGTGCTCAGCCCCCTGCTGTACTCACTCTATACTAATGAGTGCTCAGCCCCCTGCTGTACTCACTCTATACTAATGAGTGCTCAGCCCCCTGCTGTACTCACTCTATACTCATGAGTGCTCAGCCCCCTGCTGTACTCACTCTATACTCATGAGTGCTCAGCCCCCTGCTGTACTCACTCTATACTAATGAGTGCTCAGCCCCCTGCTGTACTCACTCTATACTAATGAGTGCTCAGCCCCCTGCTGTACTCACTCTATACTCATGAGTGCTCAGCCCCCTGCTGTACTCACTCTATACTCATGAGTGCTCAGCCCCCTGCTGTACTCACTCTATACTCATGAGTGCTCAGCCCCCTGCTGTACTCACTCTATACTCATGAGTGCTCAGCCCCCTGCTGTACCCACTCTATACTCATGACTGCGTAGCCAGTCACGGTGTGAACTCCATCATCAAGTTTTAAGGATAAGGGGGAAATCTTTTAGGACCGAGATGAGAAAAACATTTTTTTCTGTGAATCTGTGGAATTCTCTGCCACAGAGGGTAGTTGAGGCCACAGTTCACATTGGCTATATTTAAGAGGGAGTTAGATGTGGCCCTTGTGGCTAAAGGGATCAGGAGGTATGGAGAGAAGGCAGGTACAGGATACTGAGTTGGATGATCAGCCGTGATCGTATTGAATGGCGAATGGTGCAGGCTCGAAGGGGCCGAATGGCCTCTACTCCTGCACCTATTGTCTATGTTTCTATGTAACTACCTTCTGCGGCAGAGAATTCCACAGATTCACCACTCTCTGTGTGTGGGGAAAAAAATGTTTCATATTGAATGTCGAATGGTGCAGGCTCGAATGGCCTACTCCTGCAACTATTTGCTAGCCCATTCCACAAACAGTCATGGTCAGAGGTACAGAGAATAAGGTTTACTACGGGATGCATCACATCAAAGAGGGAGTTAGATGTGGCCCTTGTGGCTAAGGGGATCAGGGGTTATGGAGAGAAGGCAGGTACAGGATACTGAGTTGGATGATCAGCCGTGATCATATTGAATGGCGAATGGTGCAGGCTCGAAGGGGCCGAATGGCCTCTACTCCTGCACCTGTTGTCTATGTTTCTGTGTTAGAGGTTGACGTAGCGGGTTGCGGAAGGCTGTTCCCAGGTATTTGTGTACCTCCACCGCCTCCACCGGCTCCTGCGGGATGATGGAGGTGTGGCCGCCTCAGCCATTAGTCTCTGTGGGGGGGAGAGACAAGGTCACAATCATGTCCCTGGGACCAGTGTTGACAGACGGGTGATCTCAGACAATGGGAGGGCGGGACCAGGGTGACAGACGGGGATCTGATCCAATGGGAGCGCAGGGAGGGCGGGACCAGGGCTGACAGACGGGGATCTGATCCAATGGGAGCGCAGGGAGGGCGGGATTATGGTGACAGACGGGGATCTGATCCAATGGGTGCGCAGGGAGGGCGGGACCAGGGTGACAGACGGGGATCTGCTCCAATGGGAGCGCAGGGAGGGCGGGACCAGGGCTGACAGACGGGGATCTGATCCAATGGGAGCGCAGGGAGGGCGGGACCAGGGTGACAGGCGGGGATCTGATCCAATGGGAGCGCAGGGAGGGCGGGCTACACCCAATGGGGTGGGGCGCGCGGTTTTGACCGACGCGCATCTGGAACCAATAGAGCGGCGCCGGGGGCGGGACGTGTGGTGACGGACGCCGGGTTGAACCAATGGCGGTGCGGAGGGGGCGGGACAAGGCGGTGAGCGGCCAATCAGTGGCGTCGGGGGCGGGACGCGGGTGGCAGACGCCGGGTTGAACCAATGGCAGTGAGTGGAGCGCGGGACGAGGCGGTGAGCGGCCAATCAGTGGCGTCGGGGGCGGGACGCGGGTGGCAGACGCCGGGTTGATCCAATGGCAGTGAGTGGAGCGCGGGACAAGGCGGTGAGCGGCCAATCAGCGGGGCGGGGGCGGGACAAGGCGGTGAGCGGCCAATCAGCGGGGCGGGGGCGGGACAAGGCGGTAATCGACCAATCAGTGGCGCGGGGGCGGGACAAGGCGTTGAGCGGCCAATGGCAGTGCCGGGGGCGGGACGTGTGGTGACGGACAGGTGTGAGAGCCAATGGCAGAACGGAGGGGGCAGGACAAGGTGGGGGTGATCGACCAATCAGCAGCACCGGGGGCGGGACGAGGCGGTGAGCGGCCAATCAGCGGGGCCCGGGGGCGGGACGTGTGGTGACAGATGCCGGGTTGAACCAATGGCAGTGCGGAGGGGGCGGGACGCGGGATGTTCGACCATAGAAACATAGAAACATAGAAACATAGAAAGTAGGTGCGAGAGTAGACCACCAGGTCCGTCGAGCCCGCACCGCCATTCGCTCATGGCTGAACACTAAACAGACACACTTACCCACAAACAGTAGACACAAGACACAGAACACAAGACACTACCCTCCCCTTTATACCGCTATCACCCCTCTCCACCCCAAGAACCGCGTGATCTCCTGGGGGAGGCAAAAAAACGGATAAAAACCCAGGTCCAATTCGGGAAAAAAATCCGGGAAATTCCTCTCCGACCCCAATCCAGGCGATCGACACTTGTCCAGGAGATCACTCAGGTCTTACTATACTAACCATACCTAGGTCCATATCCCTGCCCTCTCCCCGTAGCCCCTTATCCCCTTGGCAGCTAAAAAACCATCTATTTTAGTCTTAAATATATTTAATGTTTCTGCTTCCACTGCTCCCTGGGGCAGTGAATTCCATAAATTAACCACCCTCTGGGTGAAGAAGTTCTTCCTCATCTCAGTTTTAAAAGAGCCCCCCCTTATTCTGCAACTATGTCCCCTAGTTCTAGTTTCCCCGATCATTGGGAACATCCTCGGTGCATCCACCCGATCAAGGCCCCTCACGATCTTATATGTTTCAATGAGATCGCCTCTCATTCTTCTAAACTCCAAAGAGCAGAGTTCCAGCCTACTTAACCTTTCCTCATATGTCAATCCCCTCATTGCAGGAATTAATCTTGTAAACCTTCGCTGCACTGCCTCCAGGGCTAGTACATCCTTTCTTAAGTATGGACCCCAGAACTGTACACAGTATTCCAAATGTGGTCTCACTAATACTGTGTACAGCTGCAGCAAGACCTCCGTGTTTTTATACTCAATCCCCCTAGCAATAAAGGCCAAAACTCCATTGGCCTTCCTGATTGCTTGCTGCACCTGCATACTAACTTTTAGTGATTCATGTACTAATACCCCTAGATCCCTTTGCGTTGCATTACAACGCAGCTCCTCCTCATTTAGAAAATAACTTGCCCTATCATTTTTTTTCCCAAAGTGAATGACTTCACATGTATTAGTATTAAATTTCATCTGCCAAGTTGTTGCCCACTCACCTAGCTTATCTATATCCTTTTGCAGACTCTTCCTATCCTCCTCATCCCCTACTTTTCCTCCCATTTTTGTATCGTCCGCAAATTTTGATATATTACACTTGGTTCCCTCCTCCAAATCATTTATATAAATTGTGAACAACTGGGGTCCCAGCACCGACCCTTGCGGAACCCCGCTAGTTACCGGTTGCCATCCCGAGTATGAACCATTTATCCCCACTCTCTGATTCCTATTTGTTAGCCAATCCTCTACCCATGCTAATATATTACCCCCAATCCCATAATTTTTTATTTTTAGCAATAGTCTCTTATGTGGCACCTTGTCAAAAGCCTTTTGGAAGTCCAAGTATACCACATCCACCGGTTCCCCTTTATCCACCCGGGTTGTTACTTCCTCAAAGAATTCGAGCAGATTCGTTAAACAGGACTTCCCCTTCACAAAACCATGCTGGTTCTGTCCGATGAAGTCATGTTTATCCAAGTGCCCCGTTAGTGTTTCTTTAATAATTGTCTCTAACATTTTACCCACCACCGATGTTAGACTAACCGGTCTATAGTTACCCGCCTTCTGTTTACTTCCTTTTTTAAATATAGGTGTTACATTGGCCATTTTCCAATCCACTGGGACCGTTCCTGCCTCCAGGGAGTTTTGGAAAATTATCACCAATGCATCCACAATCCCCACCGCTATCTCCCTCAAGACCCTTGGATGTAATCCATCAGGCCCAGGGGATTTATCCTCCTTCAGTCTCATTAATTTCCCTAATACCACCTCCTTGGTGATCTTAATAGTATTTAGCTCCTCCATTCCTACCGCCCCCGTTTATCCAGCGTTGGAATATTTTTTGTGTCTTCTATGGTGAAGACTGATACAAAATACTCGTTTAATGCCTTTGCCATTTCCATGTTCCCCACCAACAACTCTCCAGTCTCACCCTCCAATGGACCAACGTTCACCTTAGCCACCCTATTTCTTTTTATATAGCTATAAAAACTCTTACTATTAGTTTTTATGTTGTTCGCTAAATTCCTTTCATAGTCTATTTTCCCCGTCTTAATTAATCTCTTAGTTATTTTTTGCTGACCTTTAAATGCTTCCCAATCCTCTACCCTCCCACTATCTCTGGCTACCTTATATGCCCTTGCCTTCAGCCGAATACTATCCTTTATAGTTTTACTGAGCCATGGCTGACTGTTCTTACCCTTACCCCTTTTTTTCTTCATAGGAATAAATTTTTCTTGAAGGTTATACAGTATACCCTTAAACGTACACCACTGCTCATGTACCGTCTTATTCTTGAGTCTGCTATCCCAGTCAACTTTGATCAGCTCAGTCCTCATACCTTCATAATCCCCCTTATTTAGACTAAGCACCCTAGCCTGAGTTTCAACCTGCTCCCCTTCTATTTGAATATGGAATTCGACCATATTGTGGTCACTTGTTCCCAACGAGTCCCTAACTATGACATTTTTAATTAATCCTGCTTCATTACACAGGACCAGATCCAAGATTGCCTCCCCCCTTGTCGGTTCGGTGACATACTGTTCTAGGAACCCGTCTCTAATACATTCTATAAACTCTTCTTCTAGTCTACCCTGCCCAGTTTGGTTTGCCCAATTAATATGAAAATTGAAGTCCCCCATGATTACAGCAGTTCCCTTTTTACATGCGTCAACTATTTGCAGATTTATGTTCTGACTAACAGCGTCACAGCTATTTGGAGGTCTATAAATTACACCCACTAGTGTTTTTTTTCCCCTTATTATTCTCTATCTGTACCCAAGCTGTTTCACTATCCTGATCCTTCAACGCAATATCCTTCCTCTCTATTGCCGTTATTCCCTCCCTTATTAAAAGGGCCACCCCTCCTCCCTTTCTTTCCTGTCTATCTTTCCTAATTGTCGAGTACCCCTCTATATTTAACTCCCAGTCCTGATCTCCTTGCAGCCATGTCTCCGTAATGGCCACGATATCATAACTATATATATTTAATTGCACCGTTAATTCATTTATCTTATTACGAATACTCCGTGCATTTAGATAAAGCACTTTCAGATGATTTTTACTACCCTTCCTTTCCGTTTTTGCCCCTTTTACATCTAGAGCTTTATCTTCACACATTCTGTCTCCTGTCACATTTTGACTTTCCGCTTCCCCAATGGTAACTTAGTTGCTGAAACCCAGGCAACATTCTAGTAAATCTCCTCTGTACTCTCTCTATTTTGTTGACATCCTTCCTATAATTAGGCGACCAGAATTGTACACCATACTCCAGAATTGGTCTCACCAATGCCTTGTACAATTTTAACATTACATCCCAACTTCTATACTCAATGCTGTGATTTATAAAGGCCAGCACACCAAAAGCTTTCTTTACAATACAATACAATTCAATTTATTGTCGTTTTGACCCCTTGAGGTCCAAGCGAAATGTCATTTCTGCAGCCATACATTACAAAACAAAAAGACCCGAGACACAACACAGTTTACACAAACATCCATCACATCGTTGTGATGGAAGGCAAAAAAAATTATCTCTCCACTGCACTCTCCCCCTCGATGTCAGAGTCAGAGTCAAAGTCAAAGCCCCCGGCTGGTGATGGCGATTGTCCCGCGGCCATTAAAGCCACGCCGGGTGATGCAAGGTCGCGCACCGGGTTTTGATGTTAGAGCCCCCGGCGTGCGCTCGCAGAGTCCCGCGGCCATTCCAAGCCTCGCGGGGCGGTGATGTAAGGCCCCGCTCCAGGAGCTCTTCAACGCCGCAACTCAGGCGGGAGAAGTCGCCGTTGCGGAAGCCCCGGCTGCCTCCAGTTCTCGGCGGGCGCGGCGCTCCCCAGGAGGGGGGTCCCGCGCCGGGCGCTGATCAGGCTCGCCAAGCTCCCCGCCCGCTCCTGCAGGGCCAGCGGGGCCCAATAGTAGCCCCCGCTCTCCTAGACCGCCTCGTCCCCCAGAGGGTCGTCGAAACTGCGGCTGGGAGAGGAGGAAAGAGGGGAGGAGAGGGGGTTAGGGAGACATTCAGAGTGCTTTTTGATGGAGGGAGGACAGTTCTGGGTTCCCCGCTAGATGGGGTATACATAGATGTGTCTACTATTATCTACTACTAGGGCTGAGCACTCATTAGTATAGAGTGAGTACAGCAGGGGGCTGAGCACTCATTAGTATAGAGTGATTACAGCAGGGGGCTGAGCACTCATTAGTATAGAGTGAGTACAGCAGGTGGCTGTGACCCCTTGTCCTGGACTTCCCCAATATCGGGAACAACCTTCCTGCATCTAGCCTGTCCAACCCCTTAAGAATTTTGTAAGTTTCTATAAGATCCCCACCTCAATCTTCTAAATTCTAGCGAGTACAAGCCGAGTCTATCCAGTCTTTCTTCATAAGACAGTCCTGACATCCCAGGAATCAGTCTGGTGAACCTTCTCTGTACTCCCTCTACGGCAAGAATGTCTTTCCTCAGATTAGGAGACCAAAACTGTACGCAATACTCCAGGTGTGGTCTCACCAAGACCCTGTACAACTGCAGTAGAACCTCCCTGCTCCTAGGCTCAAATGGCAGATCGTGAAGGATTGGAGGGTAGCTAATGTAACCCCACTTTTTAAGAAGGGAGGGAGAGAGAAAACAGGGAACTAGAGACCAGTTAGTCTAACATCGGTGGTGGGGAAACTGCTAGAATCAGTTATTAAAGATGGGATAGCAGCACATTTGGAAAGTGGTGAAATCATTGGACAAAGTCAGCATGGATTTATGAAAGGTAAATCATGTCTGACGAATCTTATAGAATTTTTCGAGGATGTAACTAGTAGAGTGGATAAGGGAGAACCAGTGGATGTGTTATATCTGGACTTCCAGAAGGCTTTCGACAAGGTCCCACATAAGAGATTAGTATACAAACTTAAAGCACACGGCATTGGGGGTTCAGTATTGATGTGGATAGAGAACTGGCTGGCAAACAGGAAGCAAAGAGTAGGAGTAAACGGGTCCTTTTCACAATGGCAGGCAGTGACTAGTGGGGTACCGCAAGGCTCAGTGCTGGGACCCCAGCTATTTACAATATATATTAATGATCTGGACGAGGGAATTGAAGGCAACATCTCCAAGTTTGCGGATGACACTAAGCTGGGGGGCAGTGTTAGCTGTGAGGAGGATGCTAGGAGGCTGCAAGGTGACTTGGATAGGCTGGGTGAGAGGGCAAATGTTTGGCAGATGCAGTATAATGTGGATAAATGTGAGGTTATCCACTTTGGTGGCAAAAACAGGAATACAGACTATTATCTAAATGGTGGCCGACTAGGAAAAGGGGAGATGCAGCGAGACCTGGGTGTCATGGTACACCAGTCATTGAAAGTAGGCATGCAGGTGCAGCAGGCAGTGAAGAAAGCGAATGGTATGTTAGCTTTCATAGCAAAAGGATTTGAGTCTAGGAGCAGGGAGGTTCTACTGCAGTTGTACAGGGTCTTGGTGAGACCACACCTGGAGTATTGCGTACAGTTTTGGTCTCCAAATCTGAGGAAGGACATTATTGCCATAGAGGGAGTACAGAGAAGGTTCACCAGACTGATTCCTGGGATGTCAGGACTGTCTTATGAAGAAAGACTGGATAGACTTGGTTTATGCTCTCTAGAATTTAGGAGATTGAGGGGGGGGATCTTATAGAAACTTACAAAATTCTTAAGGGGTTGGACAGGCTAGATGCAGGAAGATTGTTCCCGATGTTGGGGAAGTCCAGGACAAGGGGGCTCAGCCCCCTGCTGTACTCACTCTATACTAATGAGTGCTCAGCCCCCTGCTGTACTCACTCTATACTCATGAGTGCTCAGCCCCCTGCTGTACTCACTCTATACTCATGAGTGCTCAGCCCCCTGCTGTACTCACTCTATACTAATGAGTGCTCAGCCCCCTGCTGTACTCACTCTATACTAATGAGTGCTCAGCCCCCTGCTGTACTCACTCTATACTAATGAGTGCTCAGCCCCCTGCTGTACTCACTCTATACTAATGAGTGCTCATCCCCCTGCTGTACTCAGTCTATACTAATGAGTGCTCAGCACCCTGCTGTACTCACTCTATACTAATGAGTGCTCAGCCCCCTGCTGTACTCAGTCTATACTAATGAGTGCTCAGCCCCCTGCTGTACTCACTCTATACTAATGAGTGCTCAGCCCCCTGCTGTACTCACTCTATACTAATGAGTGCTCAGCCCCCTGCTGTACTCACTCTATACTCATGAGTGCTCAGCCCCCTGCTGTACTCACTCTATACTCATGAGTGCTCAGCCCCCTGCTGTACCCACTCTATACTCATGACTGCGTAGCCAGTCACGGTGTGAACTCCATCATCAAGTTTTAAGGATAAGGGGGAAATCTTTTAGGACTGAGATGAGAAAAACATTTTTTTCTGTGAATCTGTGGAATTCTCTGCCACAGAGGGTAGTTGAGGCCACATTGGCTATATTTAAGAGGGAGTTAGATGTGGCCCTTGTGGCTAAAGGGATCAGGGGGTATGGAGAGAAGGCAGGTACAGGATACTGAGTTGGATGATCAGCCATGATCATATTGAATGGCGAATGGTGCAGGCTCGAAGGGCCGAATGGCCTCTACTCCTGCACCTGTTGTCTATGTTTCTATGTTTCTGTGTTAGAGGTTGACGTAGCAGGTTGTGGAAGGCTGTTCCCAGGTATTTGTGTACCTCCACCGTCTCCACCGGCTCCTGCGGGATGATGGAGGTGTGGCCGCCTCAGCCAACAGTCTCTGTGGGGGGGGGAGAGAGACAAGGTCACAATCATGTCCCTGGGACCAGTGTTGACAGACGGGTGATCTCAGACAATGGGAGGGCGGGACCAGGGTGACAGACGGGGATCTGATCCAATGGGAGCGCAGGGAGGGCGGGACCAGGGTGACAGACGGGGATCTGATCCAATGGGAGCGCAGGGAGGGCGGGATTATGGTGACAGGCGGGGATCTGCTCCAATGGGAGCGCAGGGAGGGCGGGACCAGGGTGACAGACGGGGATCTGCTCCAATGGGAGCGCAGGGAGGGCGGGACCAGCGCTGACAGACGGGGATCTGCTCCAATGGGAGCGCAGGGAGGGCGGGACGAGGGTGACAGGCGGGGATCTGACCCAATGGGAGCGCAGGGAGGGCGGGACCAGGGCTGACAGAGGGTAAGTGACCCAATGGGAGCGCAGGGAGGGCGGGACCAGGGCTGACAGGCGGGGTAGTGACCCAATGGGAGCGCAGGGAGGGCGGGACCAGGGCTGACAGGCGGGGTACTGACCCAATGGGAGCGCAGGGAGGGCGGGACCAATTTCAATGTCAATTTCAAAGCACCTTATTCGTCCCCAGGGGCAATTTAAAAGGCGCATTAAGTTCAAGTTCAAGTTCAAGAGAGTTTATTGTCATGTGTCCCTGTGTAGGACAATGAAATTCTTGCTTTGCTTCAGCACAACAGAACATAGTCGGCATTGACTACAAAACAGATCAATGTGTGTCCATATACCGTAACGGTGGCCGATTAGGAAAAGGGGAGATGCAACGAGACCTGGGTGTCATGGTACACCAGTCATTGAAAGTAGGTATGCAGGTGCAGCAGGCAGTGAAGAAAGCCAATGGTATGTTAGCATTCATAGCAAAAGGATTTGAGTCTAGGAGCAGGGAGGTTCTACTGCAGTTGTACAGGGTCTTGGTGAGACCACACCTGGAGTATTGCGTACAGTTCTGGTCTCCTAATCTGTGGAAAGACATTCTTGCCATAGAGGGAGTACAGAGAAGGTTCACCAGACTGATTCCTGGGATGTCAGGACTTTCATATGAAGAAAGACTGGATAGACTCGGCTTGTACTCGCTAGAATTTAGAAGATTGAGGGGGGATCTTATAGAAACTTATAAAATTCTTCAGGGGTTGTGGACAGGCTAGATGCAGGAAGATTGTTCCCGATGTTGGGGAAGTCCAGGACAAGGGGCCACAGTTTAAGGATAAAGGGGAAATCTTTTAGGACCGAGATGAGGAAAACATTTTTTTCCCACACAGAGAGTGGTGAATCTGTGGAATTCTCTGCCACAGAAGGTAGTTGAGGCCACACAGTTCATTGGCTATATTTAAGAGGGAGTTAGATGTGGCCCTTGTGGCTAAAGGGATCAGGGGGTATGGAGAGAAGGCAGGTACGGGATACTGAGTTGGATGATCAGCCATGATTATTATGTGCAATAACAATGAAAGATATTATTGCTGTTGTTATTATTAGGGGGAACCCCACGACGTGTTGACGTCACAGAGGGGGACACGGCCTTGTTGTGACGTCACACACAGAGAGAGTGAGGGGGGGAGGCACCCGTCCTTGTGATGTCACACAGAGAGCGAGGGGGGGAACCACACACACATACATGCGATGCGCTGAAGTTGATGAAGCCGAATTTTAGTTAAAAATATAAGAAGATATTAAATTGGCTTCTGGGCTAGCCTACAGCTTATATTTAGTCTCAAATTAGGCTTGCCTTAGGTTGCAGGTGTGTGAGATAATAAATCCTATAACATTGTCTCCCAAGTGATGAGCAGAGAGGAGAAGCTAGAGAGATGGGTAGAATGGGTAGAGGATTGGCTAACAAATAGGAAGCAGAGAGTGGGGATAAATGGTTCATACTCGGGATGGCAACCGGTAACTAGCGGGGTTCCGCAAGGGTCGGTGCTGGGACCCCAGTTGTTCACAATTTATATAAATGATTTGGAGGAGGGAACCAAGTGTAATATATCAAAATTTGCGGACGATACAAAAATGGGAGGAAAAGTAGGGGATGAGGAGGATAGGAAGAGTCTGCAAAAGGATATAGATAAGCTAGGTGAGTGGGCAACAACTTGGCAGATGAAATTTAATACTAATAAATGTGAAGTCATTCACTTTGGGAAAAAAAATGATAGGGCAAGTTATTTTCTAAATGAGGAGGAGCTGCGTTGTAATGCAACGCAAAGGGATCTAGGGGTATTAGTACATGAATCACTAAAAGTTAGTATGCAGGTGCAGCAAGCAATCAGGAAGGCCAATGGAGTTTTGGCCTTTATTGCTAGGGGGATTGAGTATTAAAACACGGAGGTCTTGCTGCAGCTGTACACAGTATTAGTGAGACCACATTTGGAATACTGTGTACAGTTCTGGGGTCCATACTTAAGAAAGGATGTACTAGCCCTGGAGGCAGTGCAGCGAAGGTTTACAAGATTAATTCCTGCAATGAGGGGATTGACATATGAGGAAAGGTTAAGTAGGCTGGAACTCTACTCTTTGGAGTTTAGAAGAATGAGAGGCGATCTCATTGAAACATATAAGATCGTGAGGGGCCTTGATCGGGTGGATGCACCGAGGATGTTCCCAATGATCGGGGAAACTAGAACTAGGGGACATAGTCGCAGAATAAGGGGGGGCTCTTTTAAAACTGAGATGAGGAAGAACTTCTTCACCCAGAGGGTGGTTAATTTATGGAATTCACTGCCCCAGGGAGCAGTGGAAGCAGAAACGTTAAATATATTTAAGTCTAAAATAGATGTTTTTTTAGCTGCCAAGGGGATAAGGGGCTACGGGGAGAGGGTAGGGATATGGACCTAGGTATGGTTAGTATAGTAAGACCTGAGTGATCTCCTGGACAAGTGTCGATCGCCTGGATTGGGGTCGGAGAGGAATTTCCCGGATTTTTTTCCCGAATTGGACCTGGGTTTTTATCCGGTTTTTTGCCTCCCCCAGGAGATCACGCGGTTCTTGGGGTGGAGAGGGGTGATAGCGGTATAAAGGGGAGGGTAGTGTCTTGTGTTCTGTGTCTTGTGTCTACTGTTTGTGGGTAAGTGTGTCTGTTTAGTGTTCAGCCATGAGCGAATGGCGGTGCGGGCTCGACGGACCTGGTGGTCTACTCTCGCACCTACTTTCTATGTTTCTATGTTTCTATATCTTTGAAGTAAGATGTCGTAAACCAAGTGTCCGATGTTTATGAGGGACCAAGTGACAGAGGGGAAGCAGAGAAAGAGCTAGGGTGATCTCTTTGAAGATAAAATGACCTAAACCAAATGGCCAATGTTTTTAGTAATAATAATAATGGATGGGATTTATATGGCGCCTTTCTAATACTCAAGGCGCTTTACATCGCATTATTCATTCACTCCTCAGTCACACTCGGTGGTGGTAAGCTACTTCTGTAGCCACAGCTGCCCTGGGGCAGACTGACGGAAGCGTGGCTGCCAATCTGCGCCTACGGCCCCTCCGACCACCACCAATCACTCACACACATTCACACGCAGGCAAAGGTGGGTGAAGTGTCTTGCCCAAGGACACAACGACAGTATGCACTCCAAGCGGTATATCTTGTACCATGTAAACAAAATGCCTTTGATGTGATGCATTCTGTGGAAACCTTTTCCTGTACCTCTGACCATGACTAATGTCTGTGGAATGTGCTAAGGGGACAAAAAAACCCTATTTAAGGCAATGTAATTCTGTTGTTCGGAGAAGTGGACCGAGGACAGTCAAGTGTCTACATTGGTCACTTGACTGGAGTTCTCCCTCCCTTCCATCGGCCGATAATAAGTAAAGTTGTGAACTGGTCGACCAAACAGTTTGTGTGGTGTCTGTTTATTAAGAAGCGAACCTGGTTTAGTTGTTATAAAAGTAACTTTTTCAGAGAGAGAGAGGGAGAGAGGGAGAGAGAGAGGTAGAGCGAGAGGGGGAGAGAGGGAGAGAGAGGGAGAGAGTGAGAGAGGCGGAGAGAGGGGGAGAGGGAGAGAGAGGGAGGGAAAGAGGGAGAGAGGGAGAGGGAGCGAGAGAGAGGGTGGGAGAGAGAGAGGGAGATGGAGAGAGAGGGAGAGAGAGGGAGAGAGAGGGGGAACAAGAGAGAGAGGGGGGGAGAGAGAGGGGGGGAGAGAGAGAGAGAGGGAGAAAGAGAGAGGGAGGCTCGGACAAAACTCTGATTATTAGATTCAGATTCAGATTCAATTTTAATTGTCATTGTCAGTGTACAGTACAGAGACAACGAAATGCATTTAGCATCTCCCTGGAAGAGCGACATAGCAAATGATTTGAATAAATAATAATAAGTGATAATAAGTGTCCGGGGGGTGGGGGGGGTGATTGGCAGTCACCGAGGTACGTTGTTGACCACTTTCTGTTATTTGCACTTTACCAGTTTATTTATTCATGTGTGTGTGTATATATTTATATCATGGTATAGGGTGATTTCACGAAAGGTCACTGGAGCGTAGATCCGCACCCACGTGACCGAAAATTTTAACTGGGGGACAAGCGTCACTTCCGGTACATGTTAGTGAATGGGAAAACACGCACTTTCACACCCGTTAAAAACATCGAAAACGGCCAGTTTCTGAGCTGCAATTTACTGAGCCAGTCGGGGTGACCGTGAGGAACAGCCACCTAAATTTACAGTCCAAAACAAAGATAGAAACTAAGGTAAATACAAGAGCGAGCTGAAGGGGCAAAATAAGCGGAAGTGCTAGCGGACATTTTTCGTGGAGATTTAAAGATCCAAAATATCGGGAATTACCGCGTTTGCTCGCTGCGTTTCATCAGAAGTGGCATTATTGACTTTGTTATCTTTATTCATTTGTTAGATGAAAAGTATTAAAAGTTAGAAACCCGTCAGTAAAAATTGCAAAATCGCCCATGGTTCTCGGGTGGGTTTTAACAGGCAAAATGAACACGCTTCTGAAGCTCCATTTACCATTTAAATCATCGTAAGCTTGCATATCAGTAAAATTGATTTCCAAACGCATTGAGAGTTTACGATTATTTAAATGGTGAATGTTGCCTATTTCCTTCGCTCCATAGATGCTGTTGCACCCGCTGAGTTTCCCCAGCAATTTTGTGTACCTTCTGATTATTAGCAACCACTTTCTGTTATTTGCACTTTACCAGTTTATTTATTCATGTGTGTGTGTATATATATTTATATCACGGTATATGGACACACACACTGTTCAAAAGGGAACTGCAGATGCTGGAATATCGAAGGTACACAAAATTGCTGGAGGAACTCAGCGGGTGCAGCAGCATCTATGGAGCGAAGGAAATAGGCGACGTTTCGGGCCGAAACCCTTCTTCAGACTGATGGGGGGTGGGGGGGGGGGAAAGAAAGAAGGAAAAGGGGAGGTGGAGGAGGAGCCCGAGGGCGGGCGGATGGGAGGAGACAGCTAGAGGGTTAAGGAAGGGGAGGAGACAGCAAGGGCTAGCAAAATTGGAAGAATTCAATGTTAATGCCATAAGGACGCAAGGTCCCCAGACGGAATATGAGGTGCTGTTCCTCCAATTTCCGCTGTTGCTCACTCTGGCAATGGAGGAGACCCAGGACAGAGAGGTCGGATTGGGAATGGGAGGGGGAGTTGAAGTGCTGAGCCACCGGGAGGTCAGGTCTGATTATTAGCAACCACTTTCTGTTATTTGCACTTTACCAGTTTATTTATTCATGTGTGTGTATATATTTATATTACGGTATATGGACACACATTTATCTGTCCTGTAGTAAATGCCGACTATGATCTGTTGTGCTTTAAGCAAAGCAAGAATTCCATTGTCCTATACAGGGACACATGACAATAAACTCACTTGACACTTGAGAGAGAGAGAGGACCTTGTGACGTCACACACAGAGAGCGAGGGGGGAGGGGGGGAGACACCACGTTGTGACGTCCGAGAGAGAGCGAGCTGGGGGGGGAACGTGCTGACGTCGTGAGAGCGAGTGTGTGGGGGGGGGGAGGGAGGGGGGGTGTCCCGGCGTTGTGACGTCACACACCCACACGCGACGCGCTGACGTCTCACACACACACACGGAGAGAGAGGGGGGGGCGGGGACCACACGACGCGCTGACGTCTCACACACACACACACACACACACACAGAGGGAGCTCACCTGCCGCCTCCCTCAGCAGGTAGAAGGGGCCGTTCATGGCGGCGCCGGCCGCCCCTCCCCCTCCCCCTCCCCCTCCCCCTCCCCCTCCCGGGGCTCTGGAGGCGTCGGCGGGCGAGAAGAGCGCGTTGATGGCGTCCATCCGTCCCTCCCTCCCTCCCTCCCTCCCTCTCTCTCCGTCTCTCTCTCTCCCTCCCTCAGCTCGACGTCGCCATCACATCGACATCGCCGCCATCTTGTCTCCTTCTTCACCGACCCCGCCCCCCCGGGGCCGGAAACAGGAAGCAGGGGCGGGACTCGGGGTGGGGGGGACACCAGCCAATGGGAGGGAGGGGGAGGCGGGACCAGGGGCTGACGGACGGGGTTCAGGACCAATGGGAGGCGCAGGGAGGGCGGGACCAGCGTTGACGGACGGGTGACCCGTGACAATGGGAGGGGGCGGGACCGCGGGCGCGTTGTCTGAGCCAATGGGAGCGCAGGGAGGGCGGGACCAGGGCTGACAGGCGGGGTAGTGACCCAATGGGAGCGCAGGGAGGGCGGGACCAGGGCTGACAGGCGGGGTACTGACCCAATGGGAGCGCAGGGAGGGCGGGACCAGGGCTGACAGGCGGGGTACTGACCCAATGGGAGCGCAGGGAGGGCGGGACCAGGCTGACAGGCGGGGTACTGACCCAATGGGAGCGCAGGGAGGGCGGGACCAGGGCTGACAGGCGGGGTACTGACCCAATGGGAGCGCAGGGAGGGCGGGACCAATTTCAATGTCAATTTCAAAGCACCTTATTCGTCCCCAGGGGCAATTTAAAAGGCGCATTAAGTTCAAGATTCAAGTTCAAGTGAGTTTATTGTCATGTGTCCCTGTATAGGACAATGGAATTCTTGCTTTGCTTCAGCACAACAGAACATAGACGGCATTGACTACAGAACAGATCAGTGTGTCCATATACCATAATATAAATATATACACACATGAATAAATAAACTGATAAAGAGCAAATAACAGATAATGGGCTATTAATGTTCAGAGTTTTGTCCGAGCCAGGTTTAATAGCCTGATGGCTGTGGGGAAGTAGCTATTCCTGAACCTGGTTGTTGCAGTCTTCAGGCTCCTGTACCTTCTACCTGAAGGTAGCAGGGAGATGAGTGTGTGGCCAGGATGGTGTGTGTGGGTCTTTGATGATACCGCCAGCCTTTTTGAGGCAGCGACTGCGATAGATCCCCTCGATGGTGGGGAGGTCAGAGCCGATGATGGACTGGGCAGTGTTTACTACTTTTTGTAGTCCCTTCCTCTCCAGGGCGCCTCTCCCTGGGCTTCAATGGTGATGACTGCCGGTATCAAAGATGGCCGCCACACCCGGGATTCATTCCCATTGCCTTCAATGGGGGATGTGCCTTGATCAAAGATGGTCGCGGCACCCCCTCATAGACTTCAATGGAAGATGTGCCAGTAGCAAAGATGGCCTCCGCCTTTCTGTGCATCACCATCCCCTCAATGACTTCAATGGGTAAGTGCCTTTAACAAAGATGGCCGTCGCCTCCCTGGGCTTCACCTCCCATTGACTTCAATGAAGTGCCTTGATCAAAGATGGCCACCTCCCCCTGGGATTCACTCCCATTAACTTCAATGGAGTGCCTTGATCAAAGATGGCAGCCTCCCCCTGGGCTTCACCTCCCATTGACTTCAATGAATTGCCTTGATCAAAGATGGCCACATCCCCTGGGCTTCACCTCCCATTGACTTCAATGAATTGCCTTGATCAAAGATGGCCACATCCCCTGGGCTTCACTCCCATTGACTTCAATGGAGACCAAAGATTCAATTCAATTCAACTTCAGATTCAACTTTAATTGTCATTGTCAGTGTACGGTACAGAGACAACGAAATGTAGTTAGCAACGGAGAGACCTGTAGCGCCGGTGGCGGGGAGAGGGGAGGGGGGGGGGGGGTGGGGACAGAGAGTGGGGGGATAGAGAGGGTTTGGATTAGAAACATAGACAACAGGTGCAGGAGTAGAGGCCATTCGGCCCTTCGAGCCTGCACCATTCGCCATTCAATATGATCATGGCTGATCATCCAACTCATCATTGATCTCAGACGTAAGGCACAACCCAAGAGCCCCCTACTCATCTCAGGCGAACCCATATCCACCACTGACTCATTCAAATTTCTTGGCACTCACATAGGCAATAACCTCAAATGGAAAATCAATTCAAATCACATCTACAAAAAAGCCAACCAGAGACTCTTCTTCCTCCGCCAGCTCAAGAAGTTTAGAGTAAGGAAACACCTCCCAATCCGATTCTACACAGCCATCATCCAAAGCATGCTCACTTCATCAATTACAGTCTGGTTCAGCAGTTTAGACACTCACTCCCGTAATAAATTACAGCGCATAGTTAACAAAGCATCCAAAATCATCAGCACTCCCCTTCCATCAATAGAATCACTCCATCACAAACGGTCCGTGTCAAGGGTGAAGAAAATCATCTCTGATCCCTCCCACCCAGCTCACCACATCTTCCACCTGCTGCCATCAGGAAGGCGCTACAGCTCACTGTCCGCCAAGTCATCTCGATTTAAAAACAGTTCTTACCCACACGCAATCCGAATTCTGAACACACTATGATAACAGCACATATCCTCCCCATGCATGTACTGTATATTGTATGATGTTGTGTTTTATGTTATGTTTGACGGGAATCAGCCTACCTTGTAACATCCTGTACTGAACCTGAATTCCACCAGCTTGACTGTGTGGTCATTAAATAATCTAATCTAATCTAATCCAACTCAGTATCCTGTACCTGCCTTCTCTCCATACCCCCTGATCCCTTTAGCCACAAGGGCCACATCTAACTCCCTCTTAAATATAGCCAATGAACTGTGTGGCCTCAACTACCTTCTGTGGCAGAGAATTCCACAGATTCACCACTCTCTGTGTGGGAAAAAAATGTTTTTCTCATCTCGGTCCTAAAAGACTTCCCTCTTATCCTTAAACTGTGACCCCTTGTTCTGGACTTCCCCAACATCGGGAACAATCTTCCTGCATCTAGCCTGTCCAACCCCTTAAGAATTTTGTAAGTTTCTATAAGATCCCCCCTCAATCTTCTAAATTCTAGCGAGAATATCCAGTCTTTCTTCACATGAAAGTCCTGACATCCCAGGAATCAGTCTGGTGAACCTTCTCTGTACTCCCTCTATGGCAAGAATGTCTTTCCTCAGATTAGGAGACCAAAACTGTACGCAATACTCCAGGTGTGGTCTCACCAAGACCCTGTACAACTGCAGTAGAACCTACCTGCTCCTAGACTCAAATCATAAGATAATGGCATGTTGGCCTTCATAGAGAGAGGGATTGAGTTTAGGAGCAAGGTGGACCTACTGCAGCTGTACAGGGCCCTGGTGACACCACACCTGGAGTATTGTGTGCAGTTTTGGTCTCCAAATTTGAGGAAGGATATTCTTGCTATTGAGGGAGCGTCATGGAGAATTAAGGCGCGGCACTGAGCTTCTCCCCCGAAAAAAATTGTAAAAGTCGTTTAAGTCAGCACCGATTTTTTTTAAAAAACTCACCGAAGTCGCCTGGTGTTGTGTAAGGGTGTTATCATCAGAAGGTGACGTGAAAATCGGGGAGATTAATGGTGAAATCGGGTGTTTAAATGAGTTTAAATGAGCAGAGATAATCGTTCAGGAGCGCCAAAGAAAAATACTATCAGCCTTCAGCTCGAGGAAGTTTTGGATACTCTGCAAACGACAGAAGAAGAAGATTCTTACAGCCAAGGGTCTCTGCTTGAAATGGCAACAAAAGGAGACAAGAAGGAGAAAGAGGTAAAGCAAATGCTTTTAGATATGACTGCTACAATTAACATGACACTGGAGAAGATGCAAAGTATGGAGTCTCACATGGAAAGTAATAAACAGAGTATGGAAACTAATATGGAGAATATTTCTCAAAAAATTGATAATACTTGCAGTGAGTTAAAAGAACTCAAAAAGCAGTATAAGGAATTTGATAAGAGATTAAACTCAGAGTGTGTCAGAATTGAAAATGATTACAACAAGAAATTTAAAGGTATAAGTGATGATATCGGAAAGCTGGATGAGATAATGGAAGAGATGGAGAATGAGATAAAAGAGATTGTCTCGGAAATAAAGAATTTGAAACAATCACAGAAAACTGAAGAGGAAAAACTTGGAAGAATGACTGATAAATGTCTGGACCTGGATTCAGGAAATCGGAGATATAACCTGAGGATTCTCGGAGGTAAAGGAAGGACGAGAGGGACATGAATCTCAAACATGTACTTTCGTTACTGACTTACTCAAAGATGTGTTGGAATTGTCGGAAGAACCAAGAACAGACGTCGCTAAACGAGTTGGAAGAGGAACAAATGATTCAAGACAGATAATTGTGAAATTCCGTGACATCTCCTCAGTGGAATTTATATTGAAAAAGATCACTCATGGGAAAAAGCTGACATACCGTGGGGATGATGTGCGAATATTTCGCGATTACTCTCCTGAGGTAGTCCAGAAAATGAGATTGTTTACACCGGCAAGACACACTTTGAGGGAAGTCCCGGGAGTAAGATATGGAATTTTGTTTCCCGGAAAAATGAAGATAACTTATAACGGCGTTGAACGCTCATTTGCAGCTCCCGGAAAAGCTTTAAAGTATGCAGAGGATATTGTTAAGAAAACATCGGGTCAAGCTGCCGACAATGAAGAAATCTGAACTTTTTACAAAGCTCTGAACTGATTAAAATGGCCGAGCTACCCAGACAATTATAAAGCTTATCTCGTTGGAATGTGTTATTCAGAGAGCTTGGTTATATTCAACCTTGGATGCAAAGCTCAAAGTTTAACCCCTTGGCACCTGCTTGTACGGTAGTTAACCCTTTGGTACCAGCTTGTATGATGTATGGTAGTTATAGAATGGGATATTATGTAAGAATACAGGGTGGATATATATGGGAAAGTTTAGATTAGATTAAGATTGGATAAATTAGAGGGACATATATACTTATATAATCGTGTATATGTTTGTTCTATATTTGTTTTGTTTTTTTATTCCTTATGTCTCTTTTTTCTCTCGGCTGTCACTAGCACTGATTTGATAAACTCATATAAGAAAAAACACAATATGAAACGATATGTAACTTTTTATGAGGATTCGCCTAGGGGGAGGAGCTCAATGTATAACAACATCACGGAGGTCTATACATTTTTTGCCATCGTTGATGGCTATTCGTCTTTAAGGTATCCTCCTTTAGATACCTTAATAGCACCTTTTTTTTTAAAGCACAAACAAGATTTTTATCTGTTTAATTTTTTTGAAAGTAATTGTGTATCACATTCTTTTTTTCTTTTTCTAAGGCACTTTACAAGAAGGAGATGCAATATAAATCTAATAAACCGGGATGACCACCCAAGTCCTAAAGTTCTGAGGTATTTGTTTGCACCATATGATTCAGGAATATTACCCTGATTTACAATGCAAGACGATAGACAAATAAAGAATGGAGGAATTACATTTTGTAGTTGGAATATACGGGGTGCCAACGAACCAATTAAGAGGGGTAAAATTTTTGCCCAACTAAAATCGTTGAAAAGCGACATAATGTTTTTGCAGGAGACACACATGAAACAACAAACACAAATAAGATTAAAGGCGAATTGGATAGGCCAAACATACTACTCCTCATTTACTTCTAAATCTAGGGGTACAGCTATTCTTATTAGGAAAGGTATTCCTTTTAAATTAAAGAATACCATATCAGATAAAGAGGGAAGATATATTATAGTTTCGGGTGAAATTTATGCAACCCCACTAACTTTGATAAATATTATGCTCCGAATTTTGATAACCCCCACTTTTTTGATAAAATTATTGACATAATATCAGAGTTTAATTACCAAAATGTGATAATAGGGGGGGACTTTAACTGTGTTTTAGATTCATATCTAGATAAATCAGCAAAACAAAAGAAGAGTAATTTAAAATCTAAAACTAGCGAACTTCTAAATACATATATAAAAAATACGAATATAATAGATGTATGGAGATCTGCTAATCCAGTTGGAAGGGAATACTCGTTTTACTCTTCGGTGCATAAAACTTATTCAAGAATTGATTATTTTTTAGTGGATATGAAATTAATGCCATATACAAACAACCCAACATACCACATTAGTAGTATCTCAGATCACTCCCCGTTGACATTCTCAGTAAAATTTGAGGGAATGCCGGGCAAAAATTTTTTTTGGAGGTTTAATACACATATTTTAAATGATGTGCAAGGCTATCAATATTTAAAACAACAAATGGAACTTTTTTTCGATACAAATGATATACCAGGTACTTTGCCTTCTTTACTATGGGAAACTTTTAAGGCATTTATGAGAGGAATTATAATTTCATATCAAAGTTTTCAAAATAAAAAGAATAAGACAGAACAATTGTTGTTAGAACAAGAAATCAGACAGTTAGAGATGGATAATGCCAAAGATTCCACGATAGATAAACACAATAAGATAATATTACTGAAATTTAAACTTAATCGAATTTTATCGGCAAGGGTAATAAGACTATTCCAAATGACAAAACAGGAACATTTTGAGTTTGGTGACAAACCACATAAGCTTTTAGCTCGCCAATTGAAAAAACAAGAAAAGGAAAATACTATAACCAAAATTAAATCAGAGAAAGGAGAATTACTAATACTACCTAAAGATATTAATAATAGATTTGCCCAATTTTATCAAAACTTATATACATCTAAAATTAAAAGAGAAGATAGTAAATAAAAAAATTTCTAGATAATTGTAATCTTCCAATACTGGACCTTTTGGAACAAGAGGAATTAGGAGCTCAAATTACAATCAAAGAAATAGGTGAAACAATAAAATCGCTGAAAAATGGTAAGACACCGGGACCAGATGGTTTTAATAATGAATTTTATAAAAAATTTCAGGAGATAACAACCCCTTATTTATTTAATTTATACTCCCATGCTTTTAAAGAAAACAAACTACCTGAAACACTAACAGAATCAACTATTACACTTATTCCAAAAAAAGATAAAGATTTAGAAGATCCGGGCTCGTACAGAGCTATATCACTTTTAAATACAGATCAGAAAATTTTAGCAAAGATTTTATCAAGAAGATTAAGCAAATATATTAGTAAATTGATAAACCCTGATCAAACGGGGTTTATACCTAAAAGACACTCATTTAATAATCTGAGACGTCTGTTTAATATAATGTACTCGCATAAAGTAGAGGAAGAAGATATATCAATTATTTCTTTGGATGCAGAGAAAGCATTTGATCAGGTAGAGTGGCAATATTTATATAAAGTACTACAAAAATTTAATATGGGAGAGAATTTTATAAGATGGGTAAAATTATTATATGATAAACCGATGGCAAGAATTTTAACTAATAACATGTTATCTCAAAAATTTCAACTATCAAGGGGTAATAGGCAGGGATGTGCACTATCACCCCTGCTATTTGCCCTTATGATAGAACCCCTGGCTGAAAGTATAAGAATTCATCCGAATATTCAGGGCTATAATACCAGAGACTCAAAGAATAAAATCTCATTATATGCAGACGATATACTTTTATATATTACAAAGTCACAAACGAGCATACCAAATTTATTAAACTTAATAGAGGAATTTGGGTCTTTTTCTGGATATAGAATAAACTGGAATAAAAGTGAAATCATGACATTAAAACCTCAAGAACCTACACACTTACTGAAGTTCCCCTTTAAAATCGCAACAGAAAAATTTAAATATTTGGGTATTCAGATTACTAGAAAATATAAAGCATTATTCAATGCTAATTTCATGCCTTTATTAAATAAACTTAATACATTGATTAAATTTTGGAAAACACTTCCCTTATCATTATTAGGTAGAATAAATGCAATAAAAATGATCTTCCTACCACAATTATTATACCTATTTCAATCTATACCGGTATATATACCAAAATACTTTTAAAAAAAATTAGACTCTAATATTACTAATTATATTTGGGACTATAGATCACATAGAATCACAAAAAAACATTTATGTAAACCAAAAGAGGTCGGGGGACTTTCACTTCCGAATTTTATGTATTATTACTGGGCAGTGCATATTAAGAATATGATTTATTGGTTGGATAGTGCTACCCAACAGACAGAATGGATAAAAATGGAGAAGGAGGATTGCCATCCTAGTAATATAGGAACGATCCTCTTCTCCCCAAAAAAACTGAATAACACAATATATAAGAAGAACCCAATTATATATGGTACAATAAGAATTTGGAAACAAATAAAATTATCTTTAAAATTAAGAAATCTATCACTGTTAATGCCAATAGCGAATAACCCTTTATTTAAACCATCTCTTATTGATAAGACATATAACCAATGGGAAAGTCTCGGAATTAGAAGGATCGGGGATATGTATGAAATGGGAAACTTACTATCATTCCAACAATTACAATTAAAATTTAAATTGAAAAACAACCAATATTTTAAATATCTTCAGATTTGCGATTTCGTGAAAAAATATATACAAGGATATCAAAAAGTAACTCCTGACTTATTGGAAGAGGCAATGAATATTGAAGCTGACTCACAAAAATTAATATCATATTTATATAATAGTATTCTAAATATAGACCTACCATCGACAGAGGTACTTAGAGAAGAGTGGGAACGGGAACTAATGATAAAAATTACGAAGGTTAAATGGGAAAAATACCTGATATATATTCACAAATGTTCAATTAATGTAAGACATAATTTAATTCAATTTAAAATTGTACATAGATTATATTACTCAAAAACAAGATTGAACAAATTTTATCCAAATATATCCGCCACTTGTGATAAATGTCTAGCCCAAAAGGCAACTATAACACACTCCTTAGTCTCCTGCATAAAACTTTATAGATTCTGGAATGATATTTTTGAAATATTTACAAAATTATTCAAGACAAGAATGGAACCTAATACTGAAATGATTATATTTGGCGTAATGGAAGATGGGAATAAATTGAACACATCTCAAAATCTATTCCTTAACTATGGTTTAATAATAGCAAAAAAATTAATTCTTAAATTTTGGAAAGGTACATCAATACCAACGCTTAAAATGTGGATTGCAAGTATGTTGGACACCGCTCATCTTGAGGAAATGCGATTCCTCCTAATGGATAAATCAGACCAATTCATAACGAGTTGGTCTCCATTCGTCGTTTTTTTGGAATCATATGGTGCAACACAATTGTAAAAAATAACTGTTTCAGGACTGGACGAGGGTTGGTCAAGACTATAAATAATGATCTCCTCTTTTTTTTTTTTTTTCTTTTCTTCTCTCTATTCTCTCTCTCAACTTTTTTCATTTACTCGTTTTCTTTTTTCACACACTATATATTTCACATCTTTCTATCCTTTACTATCTAACTTCTTTTTCTTATTCTAATCTTTTTTCAGTGTAACAAAAAAAAAAAAAGAAGTTGTACATAAAATGTATTATGAAAATATATATTAGGCACTTTGGTGCCATATGACTGTACTTACTTCTAATAAAATAAAATATTAAAAAAAAAAAAGAGGGAGCCCAGCGTAGGTTCACCAGGTTAATTCCTGAGATGATGGCAGGACTGACATATGTTGAAAGAATGGGACGACTGGGTTTGTATTCACTGGAATTCAGAAGGATGAGCGGGTATCTTATAGAATCGTATACAATTAGTGAGGGATTGGACAGGGTAGATGCAGGAAACATGTTCCCCATGTTGGGGGAGTCCAGAACTGTTAAGGTACATTTCTTAAAATAGACAACTCACAATAAGTTAGATCAACCAACACAAGTTTTACTGATTATTTAGCCTGCGAGAGTGGCAGAGGATACAAATTCAAGTATGCAACACACACTTAACCCTCCTGGGCCATCACTCTAATGAACAAAGGCCCACAGCATCTTTTGTTACTATTTTGGAAACGTGAAGTAAGTGACAGAGGCGAGGGAAAATAAGGAGATAAAAGGATGTGAGATAAGGAGAGAGGAATGTATATGTGTAGCTTTAAGGGACATTGTTCAGGTAGCATTTGGAGTATTGCATAGTTAACCAGAATGGTTTAAAAACGAGGAACTGCAGATGCTGGTTTACAAAAATGGACACAAAACGCTGGAGTAACTCAGCGGGACAGGCAGCATCTCTGGACAGAACGACTGAGTGATATTTCGGGTCGAGACAGGAGGGTCTCGACCAGAAATGTTACCCATTCCTTCCAGTATTTTGTGTTTACCTAAACAGCGCCTATCTATCCACGTGGCGGTGTGCCAGCAGGCTGGAGGAGCGGGCAAAGGCCTTGCCACAGAGCGGGCAGGTGAAGGGGCGCTGGCCAGTGTGGATTTGCCGGTGCTCCAGCAGGTGGTCAAGACGGGTGTAGCCCTTATCACAGGACAGGCCGGGGAAGGGACGCTCACCGCTGTGGGTACGATATTGCTGCCACAGGCTGGACATGCGAGTGAAACCCTTGCCACACTCAGCGCACTCAAAGGGTCACTCTCCGGTGTGTATCCGCTGGTGCTCCCGCCGCCCCCGTGCTCTCTTGTCACAGTGGGAGCAGCTGCTCGCCGACGTGGGCCCGCTGGTGATGCCGTAACCCCCGCGAGCTGTCAAACGACTCACCGCAGTACGGGCAGTCGTAGGGCTGGCCACTGGTGTGTACGTGCTGGTGAGACAGGGCGTGGGAGTCCATGGCAGAGTGCTCTCCACACACCGGGCTGGGGGCGGGACTGTCACCGGCGTGAACCCGCTGGTGGGACAGCAGCCTGGTGGAGCAGATGAAGCCCTTGCCGCACTGGGCACAGGTGAAGGGGCGCTCGCCGGTGTGGGTGAGCTGGTGCCTCTGCAGGTGGCCGTTCTGGGTGAAGCCCTTGCCGCAAAGGGCGCAGGTGTAGGGGCGCTCGCCGGTGTGGGTGCGCTGGTGCACCAACAGCGTGGTGGAGCAGGTGAAGCCCTTGTCACACTCGGCGCAGGTGTAGGGGCGCTCGCCGGTGTGGGTAAGCTGGTGCTTCTGCAGATAGCCATATCGGATGAAGCCCTTGCCGCACTGGGCACAGGTGAAGGGGCGCTCGCCGGTGTGGGTGCTGCGCTGGTGATCCAGCAGGCTGTTCGACTGGGTGAAGCCCTTGCCGCACTGGGCGCAGGTGTATGGGCGCTCACCGGTGTGGGAGCGCTGGTGTATCAGCAGCCTGGTAGAGGTGGTGAAGCCCTTGCCGCACTGGGCGCAGGTGTAGGGGCGCTCGCCGGTGTGGGTGCGCTGGTGCTTCTGCAGGTTGGAGGAGCAGATGAAGCCCTTGCCGCACTGGGCACAGGTGAAGGGGCGCTCGCCGGTGTGGGTGCTGCGCTGGTGAACCAGCAGGCTGTTCGACTGGGTGAAGCCCTTGCCGCACTGGGCGCAGGTGTAGGGACGCTCGCCGGTGTGGATGCGCTGGTGTATCAGCAGCCTGGTAGAGGTGGTGAAGCCATTGCCGCACTGGGCGCAGGTGTAGGGGCGCTCGCCGGTGTGGGTGCTGCGCTGGTGAACCAGCAGGCTGCTGGAGTTGGTGAAGCCCTTGCTGCACTGGGCACAGGTGAAGGGGCGCTCGCCGGTGTGGGTGCTGCGCTGGTGAACCAGCAGGCTGTTGGACTGGGTGAAGCCCTTGCCGCACTGGGCGCAGGTGTATGGGCGTTCACCAGTGTGAATGCGCTGGTGTATCAGCAGCCTGGTGGAGTTGGTGAAGCCCTTGCCGCACTGGGCGCAGGTGTAGGGGCGCTCGCCGGTGTGGGTGCTGCGCTGGTGAACCAGCAGGCTGCTGGACTGGGTGAAGCCCTTGCCGCACTGGGCGCAGATGTAGGGGCGCTCGCCGGTGTGGGAGCGCTGGTGTATCAGCAGCCTGGTGGAGGTGGTGAAGCCCTTGCCGCACTGGGCGCAGGTGTAGGGGCGCTCGCCGGTGTGGGTGCGCTGGTGATTCTGCAGGCCGCTGTACCGGGTGAAGCCCTTGCCGCAGTAGCTACGGGTGTAGGGGCGTTCGCTGGTGTGCACGCGCCTGTGCACCTTCACGTCCGCGGACAACTTGAAGCCTTTGCCGCAGTCGGAGCACGTGAAGGGCCGCTCACTGCTGTGCACCCGCTGGTGCACCCACAGCGCTGACAAGAAGGCAAAGCTCTGGCCGCAGGTGGAGCAGACATGGGGCTTCTCGCCCGTGTGCAACCGCCGGTGCTGCCGTAGCCTAGACAACAAGGCAAAGTTCTCGCCACATGTGGAGCAGCCATAGGGCTTCTCGCCCGTGTGCAACCGCCGGTGGGTCTCCAGGACATCCGCCGTCTTGAAACTCTTGCCGCAGTCCGAGCAGTCGAAGGGCCGTTCTCCCGTGTGCACCCGCTGGTGGGCCTCCAGCTCGCTCGGGCTCCGGCAAGCCTTGCCACACACATCGCACTCATAACGCTTCTCCTTGTTGTGCCCCGTCATCTGGTCCTCCATCGAAGCTCAGACCCTCAAAGCTCAGCCCGCACACCGAGCAGATGGGGGGCTCGCCGTCACCCTGGCCGCCCTCAATGGCCGCTCACGTCCCCGTCTCTCCGTCCACAGCAACGGCTCCTATACCCTGCAGGAGGGGAACACAGAGGGTCAACATGCTGGCAAACAGGACATTACTAGCACATATTGAGTGTGTTTATGGCGGAGGAAACCGTTATATAATTCTGCGCGGCACAATGGAGCAGTGGTACAGTTGCTGCCTCACCGCCAGAGACCCGGGCTCGATCCTGACTACGGGTGCTGTCTGTGCGGAGTTTGTACGTTCTCCCTTTGACCTGCGTGGGTTTTCACTCCGGGTGCTCCTGTTTCCTCCAAAGACGTTCAGGGTTGTAGATGAATCGGCCTCCACAAAATTGCTGAATTGTCCCTAATGTGCGTGGGATAGTGCTAGTGTACGGGGTGATCGCTGGTCGGCACGGACTCCGTGGGCCGAAAGGCCTGTTGTTTCCGCGCTGCATCTCTAAACTAAACTAAACCAAAGAAGGGTGTCGACCCAAAACGCCACCCATTCCTACTCTCCACAGATGCTGCCTGACCCGCTGAGTTACTCCAGCACTTTGTGTCTATCTTCTCCACAGATGCTGCCTGACCCGCTGAGTTACTCCAGCACTTTGTGTCTATCTTCTCCACAGATGCTGCCTGACCCGCTGAGTTACTCCAGCACTTTGTCATAAAGTGATACAGCATTGGAAAGAGGCCCTTCGGCCCAACTCGTACCCGAATGGCCTCTACTCCTGCACCTATTGTCTGTTTCTATTAAAGCCACATTTGCAGATTCTACCTCCAGAACGGCCCATAATCGCTGATAAACAGCCACTGACAGCCAGCAGATCCAGTGAGCGCTAGCCAGTTGCTAACTAGCGTTTAACCCGCCTTAACTAGCGATAAATCCCATTTGTGTGAGTTTTCACCATTTTAGCACCAAACCGGCCCCAAATCGCTGCTAAACGGGTCAGCGACGGCCAACACGTCTAGTGAGCGGTAATCAGCCGCTAACCAGTGGTTAACCCGCCCTAACTAGCGATATTAGGCGATAAAAGCCACATTTGACTACATTTGACCACATTGGGAGTTTCAACCCCAGAACTGCCCCAAATCGCTGCTAAACTGGTCAGCGGCGGCCAACACGTGTGGTGAGCGTTAACCAGCCGTTAACCAAGTACTAACCAGTGGTTAACCCGCCCTAACTAGCGATAAAAGTCACATTTGACCACATTGGGAGATTAAACCCTAGAACGGCCCCAAATCGCCGTTAAACGGGCCAGGGAGGGTTAACACGTTTAGTGATCGTTAACCAGTTGCTAACCAGCGGTTAACCAGCCCTAACTAGCGATATTAGGCGATAAAAGCCACATTTGGCTGCATTTGACCACTTTGGGAGATTCAACCCCCAGAACGGCCCCAAATCGCGGCTAAACTGGTCAGCGACGGCCAACACGTGTGGTCAGCGCTAACCAGCGGTTAACCAGCGGTTAACAAGCCTTAAATAGCGTAAATCCGCCGAAAAAGGAGAAGAAAAGGTGAGACAGACTCAACTCCAGCAGAGAAGCGACAAGATGGCGGCGGCGGGAGGAGGAGGGAGCGGGGCCACGTCGCTGCGTCAGCGCGTCCCTGCACACAACGTCACCGCGTATGGGGCCCGACGTCAACGCGCGGAGGGGTAGAACGTCACCGGGCCCGGCCCCTTCTCATTGCCTTCAATGGAAGAAGTGCCCTGATCAAAGATGGCCGCCGCCTCTCCCTGGGCTTCAATGGAGATGACGGCCAGTATCAAAGATGGCCGCCACACACTGGGATTCATTCACATAGACCTCAATGGAGAAGACTGCCAGTAGCAAGGTGCCAAACCAGTGTTGTATTATGTGCTATAATGCACTATAATACAATGCATACTGCAATATAATGTTGTATTATGTTAGAAACATAGACAATAGGTGCAGGAGTAGAGGCCATTCGGCCCTTCGAGCCTGCACCATTCGCCATTCAATATGATCATGGCTGATCATCCAACTCAGTATCCTGTACCTGCCTTCTCTCCATACCCCCTGATCCCTTTAGCAACAAGGGCCACATCTAACTCCCTCTTAAATATAGCCAATGAACTGTGGCCTCAACTACCTTCTGTGGCAGAGAATTCCACAGATTCACCACTCTCTGTGTGGGAAAAAAAATGTTTTTCTCATCTCGGTCCTAAAAGATTTCCCCCTTATCCTTAAAACTTGATGATGGAGTTCACACTGTGACTGGCTACGCAGTCATGAGTATAGAGTGAGTACAGCAGGGGGCTGAGCACTCATTAGTATAGAGTGAGTACAGCAGGGGGCTGAGCACTCATTAGTATAGAGTGAGTACAGCAGGGGGCTGAGCACTCATTAGTATAGAGCGAGTACAGCAGGGGGCTGAGCCCCCTTGTCCTGGACTTCCCCAACAACGGGAACAATCTTCCTGCATCTAGCCTGTCCAACCCCTTAAGAATTTTGTAAGTTTCTATAAGATCCCCCCTCAATCTTGTAAATTCTAGCGAGTACAAGCCGAGTCTATCCAGTCTTTCTTCATATGAAAGTCCTGACATCCCAGTAATCAGTCTGGTGAACCTTCTCTGTACTCCCTCTATGGCAAGAATGTCTTTCCTCAGATTAGGAGACCAAAACTGTACGCAATACTCCAGGTGTGGTCTCACCGAGACCCTGTACAACTGCAGTAGAACCTCCCTGCTCCTAGACTCAAATCATAAGCTAATGGCATGTTGGCCTTCATAGAGAGGGATTGGGTTTAGGAGCAAGATGGACCTACTGCAGTTGTACAGGGCCCTGGTGACACCACACCTGGAGTATTGTGTGCAGTTTTGGTCTCCAAATTTGAGGAAGGATATTCTTGCTATTGAGGGAGCCCAGCGTAGGTTCACCAGGTTAATTCCTGAGATGATGGCGGGACTGACATATGTTGAAAGAATGGGACGACTGGGTTTGTATTCACTGGAATTCAGAAGGATGAGCGGGTATCTTATAGAATCGTATACAATTAGTGAGGGATTGGACAGGGTAGATGCAGGAAACATGTTCCCCATGTTGGGGGAGTCCAGAACTGTTAAGGTACATTTCTTAAAACAGACAACTCACAATAAGTTAGATCAACCAACACAAGCTTTACTGATTATTTAGCCTGCGAGAGTGGCAGGGGATACAAATTCAAGTATGCAACACACACTTAACCCTCCTGGGCCATCACTCTAATGAACAAAGGCCCACAGCATCTTTTGTTACTATTTTGGAAACGTGAAGTAAGTGACAGAGGCGAGGGAAAATAAGGAGATAAAAGGATGTGAGATAAGGAGAGAGGAATGTATATGTGTAGCTTTAAGGGACATTGTTCAGGTAGCATTTGGAGTATTGCACAGTTAACCAGAATAGTTTATAAACGAGGAACTGCAGATGCTGGTTTACAAAAATGGACACAAAACGCTGGAGTAACTCAGCGGGACAGGCAGCATCTCTGGACAGAAGGACTGAGTGACATTTCGGGTCGAGACTGAGGAGGGTCTCGACCAGAAATGTTACCCATTCCTTCCAGTATTTTGTGTTTACCTAAACAGCGCCTATCTATCCACGTGACGGTGTGCCAGCAGGCTGGAGGAGCGGGCAAAGGCCTTGCCACAGAGCGGGCAGGTGAAGGGGCGCTGGCCGGTGTGGATTTGCCGGTGCTCCAGCAGGTGGTCAAGGCGGGTGTAGCCCTTACCACAGGACAGGCCGGGGAAGGGACGCTCACCGCTGTGGGTACGATATTGCTGCCACAGGCTGGACATGCGGGTGAAACCCTTGCCACACTCACGCACACAAAGGGTCTCTCTCCGGTGTGTATCCGCTGGTGCTCCCGCCGCCCCCGTGCTCTCTTGTCACAGTGGGAGCAGCTGCTCGCCGACGTGGGCCCGCTGGTGATGCCGCAACCCCCGCGAGCTGTCAAACGACTCACCACAGTACGGGCAGTCGTAGGGCTGGCCACTGGTGTGTACGTGCTGGTGACACAGGGAGTGGGAGTCCATGGCAGAGTGCTCTCCACACACCGGGCTGGGGACGGGACTGTCACCGGTGTGAACCCGCTGGTGGGACAGCAGCCTGGTGGAGCAGATGAAGCCCTTGCTGCACTGGGCACAGGTGTAGGGGTGCTCGCCGGTGTGGGTGTGTTGGTGCTTCTGCAGGCTGCTGGAGCAGGTGAAGCCCTTGCCGCACTGGGCGCAGGTGTACGGGCGTTCGCCGGTGTGGGTGCGCTGGTGAACCAGCAGGTGAGTAGACTGGGTGAAGCCCTTGCCGCACTGGGCGCAGGTGAAGGGGCGCTCGCCGGTGTGGGTGCGCTGGTGCTTCAGCAGGTTGGAGGAGCAGGTGAAGCCCTTGCCGCACTGGGCACATGTGTAGGGGCGCTCGCCGGTGTGGGTGCGCTTGTGCTTCTGCAGGCTGCTGGAGCGGGTGAAGCCCTTGCCGCACTGGGCACATGTGTAGGGGCGCTCGCCGGTGTGGGTGCGCTGGTGCACTAGCAGGCTGCTGGACTGGGTGAAGCCCTTGCCGCACTGGGCGCAGGTGTAGGGGCGCTCACCGGTGTGGGTGCGCTGGTGCACCAGCAGGTGAATAGACTGGGTGAAGCCCTTGCCGCACTGGGCGCAGGTGAAGGGGCGCTCGCCGGTGTGGGTGCGCTGGTGCTTCAGCAGGTTGGAGGACTGGGTGAAGCCCTTGCCGCACTGGGCGCAGGTGTAGGGGCGCTCGCCGGTGTGGGTGAGCTGGTGCACCAGCAGCGTGGTGGAGCAGGTGAAGCCCTTGCCACACTGGGCGCAGGTGTAGGGGCGCTCGCCGGTGTGGGTGAGCTGGTGCTTCTGCAGATAGCCATATCGGATGAAGCCCTTGCCGCACTGTGCGCAGGTGAAGGGGCGTTCGCCAGTGTGGGTGAGCTGGTGCCTCTGCAGGGTGCCGTATTGGGTGAAGACTTTGCCGCACTGGGCGCAGGTGTAGGGGTGCTCGCGAGTGTGGGTGAGCTGGTGCCTCTGCAGGGTGCCGTACTGGGTGAAGCCTTTGCCGCACTGGGCGCAGATGTAGGGGCGCTCGCCGGTGTGGGTGCGCTGGTGAACCAGCAGGGCGCCAGAGTTGGTGAAGCCCTTGTCGCACTGGGCGCAGGTGTAGGGGCGCTCACCGGTGTGGGTGAGATGGTGCCTCTGCAGTGCGCCAGAGTTGGTGAAGCCCTTGCCGCACTGGGCGCAGGTGTAGGGGCGCTCGCCGGTGTGGGTGTGCTGGTGAACCAGCAGGCGGCTGGACTGGGCGAAGCCCTTGCCGCACTGGGCGCAGGTGTAGGGGCACTCGCCGGTGTGGGAGCGCTGGTGTATCAGCAGCCTGGTGGAGGTGGTGAAGCCCTTGCCGCACTGGGCGCAGGTGTAGGGGCGCTCGCTGGTGTGCACGTGCCCGTGCACCTTCAGTTCCTTGGACGACTTGAAGCCTTTGCCGCAGTCGGAGCAGGTGAAGGGCCGCTCACTGCTGTGCACCGGCCCGTGAGCCCGCAGCCCCGACAACAAGGCAAAGCTCTTGCCGCAGGTGGAGCAGACATGGGGCTTCTCGCCCGTGTGCACCCGCCGGTGGGTCTCCAGGTCATTCGCCGTCTTGAAACTCTTGCTGCAGTCCGAGCAGGCAAAGGGGCGTTCTCCCGTGTGCACCCGCCGGTGGGCCTCCAGCTCGCTCGGGCTCCGCCAGGCATTGCCACACACGTCGCACTCATAACGCTTCTCCTTGTTGTGCCCCGTCATCTGATCCTCCATCGAAGGTCAGACCCTCGAAGCTCAGCCCGCACACCGAGCAGATGGGGGGCTCGCCGGCACCCTGGCCGTCCTCAATGGCCGCTCACGTCCCCGTCTCTCCGTCCACAGCAACGGCTCCTATACCCTGCAGGAGGAGAACACAGAAGGTCAACATGCTGGCAAACAGGACATTACTAGCACATATTGAGTGTGTTTATGGCGGAGGAAACCGTTATATAATTCTGCGCGGCACAGTGGAGCAGCGGTACAGTTGCTGCCTCACCGCCAGAGACCCGGGCTCGATCCTGACTACGGGTGCTGTCTGTGCGGATTTGTACGTTCGCCCTTTGACCTGCGTGGGTTTTCAATACGGATGGGGGGGGGGAGATCTTATAGAAACTTACAAAATTCTTAAGGGGTTGGACAGGCTAGATGCAGGAAGATTTTCCCCGATGTTGGGGAAGTCCAGAACAATGGGCCACACACACAGTTTAAGGATAAGGGGGAAGTCGAGATGAGAAAAAC
This sequence comes from Amblyraja radiata, assembly GCF_010909765.2. Lineage (NCBI taxonomy): Eukaryota > Metazoa > Chordata > Chondrichthyes > Rajiformes > Rajidae > Amblyraja > Amblyraja radiata. The sequence continues at coordinate 399,177 of NW_022630171.1, forward strand.
ATTTTTTTTCACACATAGAGAGTGGTGAATTTGTGGAATTCTCTGCCACAGAAGGTAGTTGAGGCCACACAGTTCATTGGCTATATTTAAGAGGGAGTTAGATGTGGCCCTTGTGGCTAAAGGGATCAGGGGGTATGGAGAGAAGGCAGGTACAGGATACTGAGTTGGATGATCAGCCATGATCGTATTGAATGGCGAATGGTGCAGGCTCGAAGGGGCCGAATGGCCTCTACTCCTGCACCTGTTGTCTATGTTTCTATGTAATATGCTCTAACTAGCAGTTAACCCGCTCTAAGTTGCCGCAGACTGCAACCCCTTTGTTTTTCCCCCACTTTAGCCTCCACGCTAACAGTTAGTGCCTGTCAGCCACCACTAGTCAGTGCTAACTAGTCCTTAACTAGCGCCCAGCTGGCAATCCCCCACCTCCGGGCGTTTTCCTAATTTAACCTACAGAACGGTCCCAAATCCCTGGTAAACCGGTCCAGTGACCGCTGGCCGCAGTCAGCGAGCGCTAACCAGGCGCTAACCAGTGGTTAATCCGCCCTAACTAGCGATAAATGTCAATTTAGTGCGTTTTGGTGACTAGACCTCCAGAATGGGCTCAGATCCCTGATAAACGGGTCAGTGACAGTTAACCACATCTAGACACGTGTAACCAGCCACTAACCAGCGGTTAACCAGCCCTAACTAGCGATATTAGGCGATAAAAGCCACATTTGACTACATTGGGAGATTCAACCCCAGAACTGCCCCAAATCGCTGCTAAACTGGTCAGCGGCGGCCAACACGTGTGGTGAGCGTTAACCAGACGTTAACCAACTACTAACCAGTGGTTAACCCGCCTTAACTAGCGATAAAAGTCACATTTGACCACATTGGGAGATTAAACCCTAGAACGGCCCCAAATCGCCGCTAAACGGGCCAGGGAGGGTTAACACGTTCAGTGATCGTTAACCAGTTGCTAACCAGCGGTTAACCAGCCCTAACTAGCGATATTAGGCGATAAAAGCCACATTTGGCTGTATTTTCCCACATTGGGAGATTCAACCCCCAGGACGGCCCCAGATCGCGGCTAAACTGGTCAGCGACGGCCAACACGTGTGGTCAGCGCTAACCAGCCGCTAACCAGCGGTTAACCAGCCCTAACTAGCGACCAATCCGCCGTTTGCCGCGTTTCCCGGGTTATTGGCGGCCGGAAGTGGCGGATCCCGCTCCCGCCGCCCCCTGCGGTCCCGCGCCGGTTCCCGGGGCCGTTTCCGGGCGGATAAAGGGGGGAATAAAGGAGAGAAAGACTCACTCCAGCAAAGAAGCGACATAATGGCGGCGGCAACGACAACAATGGCGGCGGCAACGAGCAGGAGGGGGGCGGGGCCACGTCGCTGCGTCACCGCGTCACCGCGTCCCTGCACAATACGTCACCGCGTATGGGGCAAGACGTCATCGCGTATGGGGCCGGACGTCATCGCGCGGAGGGGTAGCACGTCACCGGGCCCGGACCCTCCCCCCCCCTCAATGGCAGACGTGCCCTGATCAAAGATGGCCGCCGCCTCCTCATCCCTGGGCTTCAAAGGAAGACGTGCCCTGATCAAAGATGGCCACCGTCTCACTGGGCTTCACTGGAAGACGTGCCTTGACCAAAGATGGCCGCCGCCGTCTCCCTGGGCTTCAATGGGGAAGTGCCTTGACCAAAGATGGCCGCCGCCTCCCTGGGCTGCAATGGAAGACGTGCCCTGATCAAAGATGGCCGCCGCCTCCTCCCTGGGCTTCAATGGGGAAGTGCCTTGACCAAAGATGGCCGCCGTCTCACTGGGCTTCCTCGGTCAGGTGAGGTCAGGTGGCGGATCTCGACCTCATCGGGACGTCCGCGACCGATTGGTCGGGCCATGGAATTCTGGCCCGGCCAGAGCCAGCAGATCCGTTCCCATAGCCGACCTCTGAGACCGACTCCACGGGCCGAGGCGGAACGTTCCAGTAACGTTGAAGGCCGTGACCTCTGGAACCCAGGGCGCTGGGAAATCAGTGGTGGACCTGTGCATATCTGTCGTGGTGAACCTATCATCTGCCATTTGACCTTTGGCCACAAAGGATGAATTGTCAACTTCAATAGCCGGGTGATGGAGTGGGTTGGAAATCGCCCAATTTTAATCAACTTTAACTAGGTATGTTGCAAAGCCTACCTGAAGCGTCGTTGAAAATCTGCCGCTGAGGGTGTGCGCGATTTTGGCGCCGTTTAGAGGGGGGCGGGTTTAAAACGCGATTTTCTCTAAGCTGTTCAAATCGAAGATGTTCAGCCTAGTTAATTATTAACGAAAAATCGCTGGAAGACCCCGTCGCAAAAGCTATTATTAGGTTTAAAGGCCTCGTATAATAGTTATAGTAGTTTAAAAATCAATCTCTAAACCCGCGAGCGCCAGCAACCGCAGAGTCTCATAAAGAAAATAGCAGAAGGAAGGTTGTATATTTTTACATTAAAAAGGGCTTCTAAAGATCCCTTTATACAAAGTTTAATATTGCGAGTAGCTCAATTTGGGCCCATTATATCCCGCAGTATTTTTCTGGGCATTTGGGGCACAAATCTACCGCAATGTGAACGGTCTAAACCAGCGCGTTCACAGGATCCCACTGGAAAGCTGATTTAAATGGACATTTATTTACAGCAATTAAACACTAAATTCCTTCCATTTGGCCTATAAATTAATGTAAATGAGATTTAAAAATCTTGTTTTATTGTGAATTATTTGTGAATATTATTTGGGCATTTAGGCTATTTAAAAATGTTAATCATTTATTAAGAAATGGATAGATGTTTAGATCTAGTAATTGAAGTCTGAAATTAGCTACAATTAGGTAACTAACTAATTATATGCTTTAATTTCAGGTCATCCAAGTAAGATTATTTTATATTTGTTTCAGAATGCTTCAATCTATGATAACTGAAAATTTCATTCAGTTCTCTTAATTTTTAAGAAAGTTATGGGCTTTTGACTGTTCACGATCACAGCTTTTTTGTTATGTCCATAGAAAATCAATAGGGAACAAGATGCTCATTTCCCAGTATGAAAATGGCCATAACTTTTTAAATACTTGAGATATGAAAGTGAATTAGATGTCAAATTAAACTTATTTTTATGCTTTATCTGATGGGATAAATTACAGACTTGATTTTTAAAATCTCAAAATTTTGTAACATTGCTACTTTAACATCAACTTGGAGCAATCGCCTCCAGCTCTTCACCTCCCCCCCACTATCAGCCTGAAGAAGGGTTTACACCAAAGGTAGACACAATGTACTGGAGTAATTTGACGGATCTGGCAGCGTCTCAGTCCCAACTTGAAACATCACCCATCCTTTTCCTCCAGAGATGCTGCCTGACCCACTGAGTTACTCCAGCACCTTGTGTCCAACAGAGGGGGGAGAAGCTGTTCTTGAGCCAGGCAAACAGGATCCTGGAGCAAGTGTATCTGGAGGCTGTATATCCGGGTTCCAGCTGCTTTGTGGAAGCACTGTCCCAACATCCTCCCGATGCTCCTTTTCCATTATTTGACGATGATTCCTGATTTTCACAACAAATGTATTTCCATATGCCTCTAAGATATATTACACTTCTACTCCGAGTCCCTCTCCTTGCTTTTCCCCATGGCATCCCGGCAGAGCTACATCAATGTACATACACCACGGTGCTGGTTAATGTCTGCAAGACCTAGCAGAGTACAGCATAGGAACATTCCCCTTGGCCCATGGTGCCTGTGGTCACACACAATGCCAAATCGATGCCAAACTATCATTTATGCCAGCACGTTTTAGTTTAGTTTAGTTTATTGTCACGTGTACCTAGGTACAGTGACCCACTTTTTTTTGCGTGCTAACCAGTCAGCAGAAGAAGACTGTACATGATTACAATCGAGCCATCCACAGGATTTAGGGAATAACATTTAGTGCAAGATAAAGTCCAGTAAAGCCCGCTAAAAGATAGTTCGGGGGGTCTCCAATGAGGTAGATGGTTGCTCAGGACCACTCTCTAGTTGTTGGTCAGATGGTTCAGTTGCCTGATAGCAGCTGGGACCCATATCCCTCCATTCCACCATGTACCTATTTAAAAGCCTCTTCACACCACGATCGTATCTGCCTCCACCACCATCCCCTGCTACCATGTTCCAGAAAGCTGCAGGTCTCTGTGTTAAAAAAAAACTTGCACTGCAAACTCCCTCTCATCTCAGAGCTGTGCCTTACAGTAGTTGACATTCCACCCTGTGAGAAAGGTTCTGACTGTCTGCCCTATCCATGCCTTTCATAATTTAATAAACCTATCAGGCCTCCCCTCAACATCTGTGCTTCAGAGAAAACAATCTTAAATTGGTTCAGACTCTCCTTATAGCTAATACCCTTTAATCCAGGCAGCATCTTAGCAAAGTTAATTTACATCGGTGAGACCAAGCGTAGGTTGGGCGACCGTTTCGCCGAACACCTCCGCTCAGTCCGCCTTAACCTACATGACCTCCCGGTGGCTCAGCACTTCAACTCCCCCTCCCATTCCCAATCCGACCTCTCTGTCCTGGGTCTCCTCCATTGCCAGAGTGAGCAACAGCGGAAATTGGAGGAACAGCACCTCATATTCCGTCTGGGGTCCTTGCGCCCTTATGGCATCAACATTGAATTCCCCCAATTTGGCTAGCCTGTGCTGTCCCCTCCCCTTCCTTCACCCTCTAGCTGTCTCCTCCCACCCTCCCATCCGCCCGCCCTCGGGCTCCTCCTCCTCCCCTTTTTCCTTCTTTCTTTCCCCACCCCCCATCAGTCTGAAGAAGGGTTTCGGCCCGAAACGTCGCCTATTTCCTTCGCTCCATAGATGCTGCTGCACCCGCTGAGTTCCTCCAGCAATTTTGTGTACCTAGCATCTTAGCAAATCTTTTTTGCACCCTCGTCAAAGCCTCCACACCCTTCCTTGAAAGGGGCAACAGGTTTGGGCGGCATGGTGGCGCAGCGGTAAATTTGCTGCCATACAGCGCTAGAGATCCGGGTTGTAATCCCGATTACGGGTGCTGTCTGTACAGAGTTTGTATGTTCTCCCTGTGACCGCGTGGGTTTTCTCTGGGTGCTCCGGTTTCCTCCCACACTCCAAAGACATTCAGGTTTGTAGGTTAATTGGCTTCAGTAAAATTGTAAGTTGTCCCTAGTGTGTGTAGGATAGTGCAAGTGTACGGGGTGAACGCGGGTCGGTACGGACTCGGTGGGCCAATGTGCCTGCATCCGCACTGTGAGGAATGTATATTTATATTGCCTGTGGGGCACTGGGGGTGGAGAAACCACACTCGGATAGGGAGAGCACTGCTTGTCGAGTTAGTTTTATCATTCTGCTTTATATTGATTTAAAGGGCTGTTTTAGCCCCGGTTTCCGAGTTCCTCCTGCTTAAACCGATCTGAACTGGTGCCAACATCGTAAATCATCTTTTGCTGGCAAGAGAACAATGAAAATCAAATTGTGCTAAAACTTTGGTCAGGGTCGCTCTGTGTGGACCCAGGTCAAATTTACACCAACTGCAAGATTTATATTTCCCTTCTGCGGACGTGACAAAGAGTTCAAAGATTTAACGAGAAAAAAGGGATCTTCAATTTTACACCTCATCCCTGCCGTTAAACTCCCGATAAGAAAGATTGTTAACTTTAGCTTTCTACAACTGAACTGATCATGAATGTTTCCTGATGGTAGATTATCATCACTTCTTAAACCTTAGACCAGCTGGCCTGAATTTGGACCAACATTTCTGAACACACATCTCTGTCAATTTCAAGGCATGGTGGACAGTCAGATCCTTTTTCCCAAGATGGAAATATCAAAAACCAGAGGGCATGGCTTTAAGGTGAGAGGGACAAAGTTTAAAGGAGATGTGTGGGAGAATTTTTTTATACGGAGGGAGCCTGAAACACATTGTGGGGATGGTGGTGGAGGCAGATATGATAGTGGTATTTAAGTAACCTTTGGATGGGTACATGAATATGCAGGGAATGAAAGGATATGAATCACATGTAAGCAGAGAAGATTAGCTTGACTTTGCAACATGTTCTGTACAGACATGGTGGGCCGAAAAGCCTGTTTTTGTGATGTGCTATGTTATATATCCAGTATCTGCAATAGTAAATTATAATTTTACAAGCATGCTCACAGAGCATTAAAAATAGTCTCACTTCAGTGAAGATATCCAGGAAGTCCAGCACGTAACTCGAAACATAATGGGAAACTGAAAAAAAATAACAGGAACCACTTAGGCGGCATCTGTGGAAGGAGGGGCAACATTAATGGAGACACGAGACACTGGGATCTTGAGCAAAACGTAAAGATCTGAAGGAACTCAGCAGGTCAGGCAGCACCTGTGGATAGAATGGACAGACGGAGTTTTGGGTGTGGCCAACTTCTTCAAGAGTTAATGTTTCATATTTACGACTCTTTGCCAGAGCTGGGATTGATAAAATAACAAATTATTTTGTAAACCCATCAGCAGCTCGGCATCTCTCAAATGCAGCTGTCCAAGCTGTGATCTGGTCTGGTCTGGTCTGGTCAGCTGAGCCTAAGTCAAATGAAAAGAGAAAGGGTCCTAACCCGAAACGTCACCCACCCTTTTTCTCCAGAGATGCTGCCTGATCCGCTGCGTTACTCCAGCACTTTGTGTCTATCTTTGGTATAAACCAGCAGCTGCAGTTCTTTCCTCCACAAGTGATTGGGAACTCTTTCCTGAGGTGGAGTTTCACTGCTGGGCTCTATAATCATGGAGTTACAGAGCTGCACCACACGGAAACAGGCCCTTCAGCCCACCTTGTCCGTTCCGACCAAGCTGTCAAATCAGGCTTGTCGTATTTGCATGCATTTGGCCCATCTCTCCCTAAAGCCTTCCTGTCAGTTCTATAGTAGGTAGACAAAAATGCTGGAGAAACTCAGAGGGTGAGGCAGTATCTATGGAGCTAAGGAAATAGGCAACGTTTCGGGTCGAAACCCTTCTTCAGACTATATCAGACTGTCAGTTCTATATCTGGCTGTTGAATTGTACCATTATTGCTTTGAAATAGATTAACATTTTTATTGTATTCTAATGGCAGATAAATTCAGAAGTGTGGAAATGAACAATTGAATGTACATATCAAACTGAAAGTTCTTACATTTGCATGTATAAAAGCCATTATTATCTATTAAACTCTTTTCTAAAGCAGGGAAAAGCAGAGGTTAAATATATTTTCATTGTGTTTCACATAGTCAAATAAAATAGTCCTGAACATTAGGTTGTCAGTGTGCAAGGTAAAGACTCGGATCTGTGATCATATGTTCAACAAGGTCGGCAACATGAGTGGACTTTCTAAAAATCTTCTACTCTGACAGATCTAACTCCTATATCATCCATTGATACATTTTATATTGCCATTGCTATTAGTAGCAATGTTACAAAATTTTGAGATTTTAAAAATCAAGTCTGTAATTTATCCCATCAGATAAAGCATAAAAATAAGTTTAATTTGACACCTAATTCACTTTCATATCTCAAGTATTTAAAAAGTTATGGCCATTTTCATACTGGGAAATGAGCATCTTGTTCCCTATTGATTTTCTATGGACATAACAAAAAAGTTGTGATCGTGAACAGTCAAAAGCCCATAACTTTCTTAAAAATTAAGAGAACTGAATGAAATTTTCAGTTATCATAGATTGAAGCATTCTGAAACAAATATAAAATAATCTTACTTGGATGACCTGAAATTAAAGCATATAATTAGTTAGTTACCTAATTGTAGCTAATTTCAGACTTCAATTACTAGATCTAAACATCTATCCATTTCTTAATAAATGATTAACATTTTTAAATAGCCTAAATGTCCAAATAATATTCACAAATAATTCACAATAAAACATGATTTTAAAATCTCATTTACATTAATTTATAGACCAAATGGAAGGAATTTAGTGTTTAATTGCTGTAAATAAATGCCCATTTAAATCAGCTTTCCAGTGGGTCCCTGTGGAACGCGCTGGTTTAGAACGTTCACATTGCGGTAGATTTGTGCCTCAAATGCCCAGAAAAATACTGCGCGATATAATGGGCCCAAATTGAGCTACTCGCAATATTAAATTTTGTATAAAAGGATCTTTAGAAGCCCTTTTGAATGTAAAAATATACAACCTACCTTCTGCTATTTGCTTTATGAGACCCTGCGGTTGCTGACGGTCGCGGGTTTAAAGATTGATTTTTAAACTACTATAACTATTATACGAGGCCTTTAAACCTAATAATAGCTTTTGCGACGGGGTCTATCAGCGATTTTTCGTTAATAATTAACTAGGCTGAACATTTTCGATTGGAACAGCCTAGAGAAAATCGCGTTTTAAACCCGCCCCCCTCTAAACGGCGCCAAAATCGCGCACACCCGCAGCGGCAGATATTCAGCGACGCTTCAGGTAGGCTTTGCAACATACCTACTATTAGGTCTGAAAGTCTATCTGTACCAGTACAGTTTTGTTATAATGCTGGCTTTTCCAGCATTAGTCAAGAGTTATTAATTGTCATATGTACTGAAAACCAAACAATGAAATTCTTACTTACAGTAGCATAGCGGGTCTGTAAACATAGATAATATAATCAACAAAAAAAATAGTTTAATGGATGAATATTTCCTATTTCATCTTCCCCCTTTCACCTTAAACCTACACGCCCTGGTCCTTGATTCCCAGACTCTGTGCATTCACCCTATCTAATCCTCTCGTGATTTTATACACCTCTTTAAGATTACCCCTCAACCTCTTGTGTTCCAGGAAATAAAGTCCTCACCATCCCAACCTCTTCCTACATTTCAGGCCTTCGATTCCTGGAAACATCCTCGTAAACCTTCTCTCGTTGGAGGCCAGAGTTCGATCCTAACCTCGGATGCTGTCAGTGTGGAGTTTGCACGTTCTCCCTGTGACCGCGTGGTTCCTCCCACGTCCAAAACAAGTGTGTGTCGAGAGGTTTATTTGTCCCTGTAAATTGCACTGAGTATGTAGGGAGTTACTTGTAAAGTGGGATAACATAGAATCTACTGTGAACGGGTTCACACCAGTGATCAATGGACTGCGGGGACTCGGTGGGCCGAATGGCCTGTTTCCAAGCTGTATCTTTCAATCAATTAAATCAAAAGGCATGTTGATAATGGGAAAAGAACTAAAGTAACGAGATTAGTTTTAGTTTAGTTTAGAGATACAATAACACTATCGAACACACACTAGGAACAATTTACAATTTTACCAAGCCAATTAACCTACAAACCTGTACGTCTCTGGAGTGTGGGAGGAAACCGGAGCTCCTGGAGAAAACCCATGCAGGTCATGGGGAAACGTACAAACTCCATACAGACAGGACCCATAGTCAGAATCGAACCTGAGTCTCTGGCACTGTTCAGCAGCAACTCGACTGCTACGCCACTGTGCCGCCAAAACTATATAACCATATAACATATAACAATTACAGCACGGAAACAGGCCATCTCGACCCCTCTAGTCCGTGCCGAACACATAATCTCCCCTAGTCCCATATACCTGCGCTCAGACCATAACCCTCCATTCCTTTCCCATACATATAACTATCCAATTTATTTTTAAATGATAAAAACGAACCTGCCTCCACCACCTTCCCTGGAAGCTCATTCCACACAGCTACCACTCTCTGAGTAAAGAAGTTCCCCCTCATGTTACCCCTAAACTTCAGTCCCTTAATTCTCAAGTCATGTCCCCTTGTTTGAATCTTCCCTACTCTCAGTGGGAAAAGCTTATCCACGTCAACTCTGTCTATCCCTCTCATCATTTTAAAAACCTCTATCAAGTCCCCCCTTAACCTTCTGCGCTCCAAAGAATAAAGCCCTAACTTGTTCAACCTTTCTCTGTAACTTAGTTGCTGAAACCCACACAACATTCTAGTAAATCTCCTCTGTACTCTCTCTATTTTGTTGACATCCTTCCTATAATTAGGCGACCAAAATTGTACCCCATACTCCAGAATTGGCCTCACCAATGCCTTGTACAATTTTAACATTACATCCCAACTTCTATACTCAATGCTCTGATTTATAAAGGCCGGCACACCAAAAGCTTTCTTTACCACCCTATCTACATGAGATTCCACTTTCATGGAACTGTGCACAGTTATTCCCAGATCCCTCTGTTCACCTACATTCTTCAATTCCCTACCATTTACCATGTACGTCCTATTTTGATTTGTCCTGCCAAGATGTAGCACCTCACACTTATCAGCATTAAACTCCATCTGCCATCTTTCAGCCCACTCTTCCAACTGGCATAAATCTCTCTGTAGACTTTGAAACTCTTCTTCATTACCCGCAACCCCACCTATCTTAGTATCATCTGCATACTTACTAATCCAATTTACCACCCCATCATCCAGATCATTGATGTACATGACAAACAACAGTGGACCCAACACACAGATCCCTGTGGCACCCCACTCGTCACTGGCCTCCAACCCGACAAACAACCATCCACCATTACTCTCTGGCATCTCCCATTCAGCCACTGTTGAATCCATCTTGCTACTCCACCATTAATACCCAACCATTGAACCTTCTTAACCAACCTTCCATGAGGAACCTAGTTTACTACTTGTGATAAGTTCAGCTGTGTTTAGGATTTGTGTCTATCATTGATGTGACTTGATCAAAAGTGGCCCCGAAAACCTCTCGCACCTCATAAGCTGAAACAGTAGCTATATTGAATGCATGCAAAAACCGTCCCGTCTCTTCTCCTTGGCACGCAAGGCTGAGATCACTGCAGCACTCAGCAGGCATCCAGCCTCTGTGGGTATTCTCATCATCTATTCCTCTGCACATAGAATTCAACACTTTTAATTTACTTCAAAGTCTGATGCAATCCTTGGTTTGTGCAGCAAGTGATGCATCAGATTCCAGGACTGTGAACATATGCCTAAATATTCAGCATCAATACTTCTATGAATTCTATTTGATAAAGAAAATGATTTAAAGCTTTGCAGGTACAGAAAGCCTTCCTCCATTCTCACCCATTGTTTCTTTACATTAATAAATGCATGCACATGGTGTTGTGGAGTACAAAACTTTGAAACAATTGTTTGGTTTAGAGGGGCAAGGTGGTGCAGCGGTAGAGTTGCTGCCGTTTGGTGCCAGAGTTACGGAGTTTGTATGTTCTCCCAGAGACCACGTTGGTTTTCCCCGCGAGCTTGTAGGTTAATTGTAATTGTAAATAACCTGGCCCTGAACACCAGCAAAACCAAGGAACTGATTGTGGACTTTGGAAGGAGTAGGAGGGGGACCCACAGCCCCATTTATATCAACGGGTCGATGGTTGAAAGGGTCAAGAACTTCAAATTCCTGGGCGTGCACATCTCTGAAGATCTTTCCTGGTCCGAGAACACGAACGCAATTATCAAAAAAGCTCATCAGCGCCTCTACTTCCTGAGAAGATTACGGAGAGTCGGATTGTCAAGGAAGACTCTCTCTAACTTCTACAGGTGCACAGTCGAGAGCATGCTGACCGGTTGCATCGTGGCTTGGTTCGGAAATTTGAGCGCCCTGGAGAGGAAAAGACTACAAAAAGTAGTAAACACTGCCCAGTCCATCATCGGCACTGACCTTCCTTCCATCGAGGGGATTTATCGCAGTCGCTGCCTCAAAAAGGCTGGCAGTATCATCAAAGACCCACACCATCCTGGCCACACACTCATCTCCCTGCTACCTTCAGGTAGAAGGTACAGGAGCCTGAAGACTGCAACAACCAGGTTCAGGAATAGCTACTTCCCCTCAGCCATCAGGTTATTAAACCTGGCTCGGACAAAACTCTGATTACTAGCAACCACTTTCTGTTATTTGCACTACCAGTTTATTTATTCATGTGTGTATATAATTATATCATGGTATATGGACACATTTATCTGTTTTGTAGTAAATGCCTACTATTTTCTGTGTGCTTAAGCAAAGCAAGAATTTCATTGTCCTATACAGGGACACATGACAATAAACTCACTTGAACACTTGAACACTTGAAATTGTCCCTAGTGTGTGTAGAATACTGCGAGTGTGCGTGGATCGCTGGTCGGCACGGACATTGTGGGGCCGAACGGCCTGCTTCCGCACCGCATCTCGAATCTAAATTAAGCTAAAGATACAGCGGCGGAAACTGGTCCATCGGCCCACCGTGTCCACGTCAACCATCGATCGATCACCCATTCATACTAGTTCTGTTATCCCACCTAGTTATCCCCTCAAGAGGCAATTTACAGAAGCCAATTAACCTACAAACTCGTGCGTCTTTGGGATGTGGGAGGAGACCCACGCAGTCACAGGGAGAACGTGGAAACTCCATACAGACAGCACCTGAGGTCAGGATCAAACCCAGATCCTTGCCCCTGTGGCAACAGCTCTACTAGCTGGCCCACTGTGCAACCCTTCTATGTTTTAATTAGATCTAAAGATCTCGGCATAATTAAATTGTCCAATGATTTCTGATTATTTTTATATCAAATTGTTCTATTTAAAAAAATCTAAATCCTTGTTTCAGTAAAAGAGTGTTCTAAGTGTGGAACAAGAATCTAGAGCAAGTGGCAAATTATTCACCTGTAAGTGTGGAGACGCAAGAACTGCAGGCGCTGGAATCTTGGGCAAAACAAAGTGCTGGAAGAATTCAGCGGGTCAGGTGGGTCTGTGGAGGGAATGGACAGACAAAGGGGCGAAGGCAGATGAATGGGGAGAAGGAAGGGCAATGGGGCTGAGAGGGAAGATAGATCAGCCATGATTGAATTGCGAAGTAGACTTGATGGGCCGAATGGCCTAATTCTGCTCCTGTGGCTGATGAACTTATGATGTTTACGTCGGAAACAAGCCAGCAATGGCGGCAGTGCTTACCCAGAAGGCCACGCGCTGCAGAAAGTGCCCTGGACATAGCCAGACGCCGCTGAAACAGTTAATCCTCCCAGTGATCAAAAGGGAACTGCAGATGCTGGAATATCGAAGGTACACAAAATTGCTGGAGGAACTCAGCGGGTGCAGCAGCATCTATGGAGCGAAGGAAATAGGCGACGTTTCGGGCCGAAACCCTTCTTCAGACTGATGGGGGGTGGGGAAAGAAAGAAGGAAAAGGGGAGGAGGAGGAGGAGCCCGAGGGCGGGCGGATGGGAGGGTGGGAGGAGACAGCTAGAGGGTGAAGGAAGGGGAGGAGACAGCACAGGCTAGCCAAATTGGGGGAATTCAATGTTGATGCCATAAGGACGCAAGGACCCCAGACGGAATATGAGGTGCTGTTCCTCCAATTTCCGCTGTTGCTCACTCTGGCAATGGAGGAGACCCAGGACAGAGAGGTCGGATTGGGAATGGGAGGGGGAGTTGAAGTGCTGAGCCACCGGGAGGTCAGGTAGGTTATTGCGGACTGAGCGGAGGTGTTCGGCGAAACGGTCGCCCAACCTACGCTTGGTCTCACCGATGTAAATCAGCTGACATCTAGAGCAGCGGATGCAGTAGATGAGGTTGGAGGAGATACAGGTGAACCTTTGTCGCACCTGGAACGACTGCTTGGGACCTTGAATGGAGTCGAGGGGGGAGGTGAAGGGACAGGTGTTGCATTTCTTGCGGTTGCAACGGAAAGTGCCCGGGGAGGGGGTGGTGCGGGAGGGAAGGGAAGAATTGACGAGGGAGTTGCGGAGGGAGCGGTCTTTGCGGAAGGCAGACATGGGGGGAGATGGGAAGATGTGGCGAGTGGTGGGGTCACGTTGGAGGTGGCGGAAATGGCGGAGGATTATGTGTTGTTGTGTGAGGATTATGTGTCCTCCCAGTGAGTTATTTTGGGCAGGGAATGGGGGTGGTGATTCTGACTTGCGTAAAATCTGACTTACGTAGGCGTTTGTGGAAATTTACCCTTACCCAAGTCAGAGAGTGCCTGGATAGAGAATAATATTTCTTGTTGAAGAGTTAAAAATGTGTCCTTTCTTCAAGATTATGCCATTCGGACATCTGAGGGGGAGAATGCTTTCGAGTAAATAACTTAAGTAAACACATTATCTGTCCCTGCCTTTGCAATAATGATCGGTGAAAGCAGTAATTTCCATAATTAATTTTTACACAAGACTGCCGTGTGCATAAGGAGTGAGGCAGGTTTATTACATCTTTCACTTCTCACTCATCAAACTGAATTAAATTTGTGTCTTTATTGACTTGCATCCCCCTGCCTTCCCTGCATTGTTTCACTGATTATGTCTGGTGATAGATAGCAGGCACTACTGCAATGTTTTAACAGGGACTATCGCAACATTTAAGCTCATAAGGAATAGGAGTAGAATTAGGCCATTCGGCCCATCAAGTCTACTCCGCCATTCAATCATGGCTGATTTATCTCACCCTCCTAACCCCATTCTCCTGCCCAATAACCTCTGACACCTGTGCTAATCAAGAAACATTAAAAAAAACATTTAGAAACATTTTACATTTAAGAAACATTTAAACAGGTACATGGATAGAATAGGTTTTGTCAGATATGGGTCAAATGCAGGCAGATAGAACTTGTCTTGATGGGACATGTTGGTCAGTGAGAGCAAATTGGGCCGAAGGGTCTATTTCCATGTTGTATGACTCAATGACAGAGCTAAGTCACAGAAGGACACCCAAAATTTGCATTGCATTTTTTCAACATCCTTGAGTTTTTATTTCCCTGTGTCTAGCTGGTAATCTCTAGCCGTCTCTGAACCCATGTTATGGGAATCTACAGCCCAGCATGTGAGAGGTTTGACCTGCCCAATAGCTCTAACTGGATGTCATGGAGACATGAGGAACTGCAGTTGCTGGAATCTTGAGTAAAATGCAAAGTGCTGGAGTAACTCAGCAGGTCAGGCAGCATCTGTGGAGAGAATGGACAGGTTGTGTCTAATCTTGAGTAAATCCACAATATACAACCGGCAAGGTGTCGCAGCGGTAGAGTTGCTGCCTTACAGCGCTCGCAGCGCCGGAGACTCGGGTTCGATCCTGACTGCGGGTGCTGTCTGAACGGAGTTTGGACGTTCTCCCCGTGACCGCGTGGGTTTTCTCCGGGATCTTCGGTTTCCTCCCACACTCCAAAGTCGTACAGGTTGGTTGGTCAATTGGCTTGGTGTAAGTGTAAATTGTTATTAGTGTGTGTAGGATCGTGTTAATGTGCGGGGATCGCTGGTCGACGCAGACTTGGTGGGCCGAAGGGCCTGTTTCCACGCTGTATCTCTAAACTAAACTGAACTAAACAACCTTGTCCACTGTTTAATGCTCCTAGGAATTAATACTCACGGAATACTCGTTGTATATAGTGTAAAGATGTGTGGAAGCTTGGATATTAAGGGAGTCAAGAGATATGAGTCCACTACGACAAGGGGTTAGGACATAGACGATCAGCATTGATCGCAATGAATGTGGAACGTGTGGGGGAACTCAACATTCTGCCCCACATTCTATTTCTTACGTCTTCATTAAGTCTAACATCAAGAATCAATAGTATCTAATTGTCACATGTACCAACAACAGAACAATGAAAATCTTACTAGCAGTAACATAGCAGGCCAGTAAATGCTATAAACAGATAATATATAATAAACAAAAACTCAATAAATTAATAATCTCAATACTAGTGCAAAAAAGCCCGAAGTCCTTAGTGCAACCAACAACAATCTAGAGTTTACAGTTGCTGAGGTTAGTGTTGTGCAGTGTTCATGAGCCTGATGGTTGCTGGAAAGAAGCTGTGCTTCTAACCTGGAGGTCATTGTTTTTAGGCTCCTGTACCTTCTTCCCTAACCCTAAAGGGGCTGTCCCACTGCGGCGACCTAATCCACGAGTTCAGAAGAGTTTGCTATTGAATCATACTCGCAGCATGGTCGACACGAGGTCCTAGGAGGTCTTTGTTACTCTCCTTCATGTTCGAGAGTAGTCCCCGCGTACTCGAGGCCTCAGCTAGGTCGCGGCGTATTTTTACAACATGCTGAAAAATGCCCGCAAGTAAAAAAAGGTCGCCATCGAAAAAATAGATCTTTTTTTTACTCGTAGGTTTAGTTGAAGTAGGTCGTAGTAGGTTGGCATGTTATTCGTAGGTAGTCGAAGGTAATCAGAGGTAATCAAAGGTAGTCGTAGATAGTCTTCAACATAGTCGAAGGGAGGTGGAAGGAGATTGAAGGAGGTCGTCTTCACTCTCCACTATTCGGTGTCCAATTTTCCCGAAGCTAGTCGAAGCTAGTCTTCTACATAGTCGAAGGAGGTCTTCAACACGACAACTCTCCTAAACTATTCTAGTTAGGTCGCCACAGTGGGACAGGCCCTTTATGCATAATGAGTGATGATATCGGCTGCCTCTTTGAACACAGAACACAGAGGAGGAGGACAGCAGAAGAACAAGCCTGTCGGCCCACTGTGTCTGTGCCAAACATGTTGCCGAGATGCAGAAACAAGGAATTGCAGATGCTGGTTAATACACAACTTCTTTCGTGTGGTGTGCACAGCCTGAAGTTGTTGGACAACTTGTTCTGTTTGATCTTCCGTTTGTGCACGTCGAGTTGATTGCATTAGTCGAAACAGGGTGAAGGTTGCAATCTTCCACCACGTTAATACGCATGAGGACACAAAATGCTGGAGTAACTCATCAGGTCAGGCAGCACCTCTAGAGACTATGGATTGGTGACTTTTGGGTCAACAGCCTAGCTGAGACTATCTCTTCTCTATTTGAACATATCACTGCATTCCCCCCATGCCATGTGGTGTATAAGACTATCCCTTTGATATTATTTAAAATATATCTTTAAATATTATTTGATATGTGAAATACTGCATCTTCTTGCTCTTCGGTATATTTTATATATATATAGATATAAAAGAGCAAACTCTTAATATTTTTCAATGAAGGTGACATTTTGTTCTTGGCAATTTGTTATCTTTCATCTTCCTTACGGTGTTTTAAAATAATTTCATCGTCTTTATAAATTTAGTGAGACCAGATATCATAAAAAGAAAGCCACGTATTGGTATTCATTCAGTGTTAAAGTTCTTTAGCTGTTAGCTCACTGAGATGTTCAAAAGGGAACTGCAGATGCTGGAATATCGAAGGTACACAAAATTGCTGGAGGAACTCAGCGGGTGCAGCAGCATCTATGGAGCGAAGGAAATAGGCGACGTTTCGGGCCGAAACCCTTCTTCAGACTGAGGGGGGGTGGGGAAAGAAAGAAGGAAAAAGGGAGGAGGAGGAGCCCGAGGGCGGGCGGATGGGAGGGTGGGAGGAGACAGCTAGAGGGTGAAGGAAGGGGAGGGGACAGCACAGGCTAGCCAAATTGGGGGAATTCAATGTTGATGCCATAAGGGCGCAAGGACCCCAGACGGAATATGAGGTGCTGTTCCTCCAATTTCCGCTGTTGCTCACTCTGGCAATGGAGGAGACCCAGGACAGAGAGGTCGGATTGGGAATGGGAGGGGGAGTTGAAGTGCTGAGCCACCGGGAGGTCATGTAGGTTAAGGCGGACTGAGCGGAGGTGTTCGGCGAAACGGTCGCCCAACCTACGCTTGGTCTCACCGATGTAAATTAGCTGACATCTAGAGCAGCGGATGCAGTAGATGAGGTTGGAGGAGATACAGGTGAACCTTTGTCGCACCTGGAACGACTGCTTGGGACCTTGAATGGAGTCGAGGGGGGAGGTGAAGGGACAGGTGTTGCATTTCTTGCGGTTGCAACGGAAAGTGCCCGGGGAGGGGGTGGGGCGGGAGGGAAGGGAAGAATTGACGAGGGAGTTGCGGAGGGAGCGGTCTTTGCGGAAGGCAGACATGGGGGGAGATGGGAAGATGTGGCGAGTGGTGGGGTCACGTTGGAGGTGGCGGAAATGGCGGAGGATTATGTGTTGTGAGATATTCTCCATTCAGCATCAATGATGTGCTGCGGGAAACAGCTAATGGGTCTTGTTTAATCTAATGAAAGGAAGGAAATGGTTATTTGCCTGCATTATGAACAGATTACAATGGTCGTGTAATACTAGATCTTGTATCAGAATTAAATGAGCTGGGCAGAATAGTGAGGTCAAGTTTGACCTCTGAAAATAGGACGAGATTAGGACTTGTAACATAAATAATGAAACAGAAGACTCAAGTCTCAAGAAAATGATACAGTGCGTTTGACAGAATCGAAGGCTTGTTCCACCCCGGTCATTCCTTTTAGACTTTGGACTTTAGAGATACAGTGTTTAAACAGGCCCTCCGTCCCACCGAGACTGCGGCAACCAGCGATCACCCCCTACACTCGCACTATCCTACACACTCGGGACAATTTACAATTTTCACTGAAGCCAATTAACCGACAAACCTGCACGTCTTTGGAGTGTGAGAGGAAACCGGAGCACCAGAGAAAACGTACAAACTCCCTATGGACAGCACCCGTAGTCAGGATCGAGCCCGGGTCACTGGCGCTGTGAGGCAGCAACTCTACCACTGCTCCATTGTGCCACCTTTCTTCTCTCTACACACATCCAAGATGTGAGAGGATACAGAAGCTGGAAAGCGCACACTGCCAGACTCAGGAACAGCCTCTTGAATGATCTTTCCACAAGCCAGGCTACTGTCCGATTCACTTCTACCCCATTGAGGACATTGGAGTTTGTCTCTGCAACTTAAGAGCTACATTGCTGAAAACATATTCTGTATTTTCCCCTTTGATCCATCTATTGTACTTGAGTGTGACTTGATTGTATTTATATATAATATCTAATCTGTTTGGATGGCATGATTTTCACTGTACCTCGGTACATGTGGTAATAACAAATCTAATGTCACGTATCCATTTTCGCCATAGATGTTGCCTGACCCGCTGAGGTACTCCAACATTTTGTGTCTATCTATGGTATAAACCAGCATCTGCAGTTCATTTTTATTCCAATAACCTCTGATTAAGGTGAAGACATTGTCAGCATAAATTATCTCAGAAGATAAAAAGAATCGCAAGCAGTAACTGGGTCTCAGATATCGTAAACGATTCCGTGAGATTTTTTAACTTGCAGCTGGTGTAAACTGAGTGCCTGCCATATGACTGGGCTTTCATCAAACTGTCTCTGAGATTCAGAAATGGATTGATTCACAAAGTGGACGTGACTTCCAGTTCTCATTTGACAGTCTATAGAAAAGTACATTCAATTTGGCCTGAGATTTTCAGGATTCAAAAAAACCTCCAGTATGGCATGGATAATAATCTCTAAGTGGTGCAGCGGGTAGAGCTGCTGCCTCACAGCACCAGAGACGTGGCTTTGATCCTGAACTCGGTGCTGCCTGTGTCTGGAGTTTGCACGTTCTCCCTGTGAACGTGTGGGTTTCCTCCCATATCCCAAAGATGTGCGTTTTGTAGGTTAATTGGCCTCTATAAATTGCCCCTAGTGTGTAAGGAACAGTCGTGAATGGAACTCGTGTGAACAGAAGGTCGTTGGTCAGCGTGGATTTGATGGACCGAAGGGCTGTTTCCAATCTACTTCTCTCAACAAAACTAAAAGCAGTCTCCAATTGTAAGATAAAAGCCTAACCTGCAACATACAATGGACTAAAACTCTGGAGTAACTCAGTTGGTCAGGCAGCATCTGTAGATGGAATGGATAGGCAATCTTTCAGGTCAGGTCTTGGTGAGACCACACCTGGAGTATTGCGTACAGTTTTGGTCTCCAAATCTGAGGAAATACATTCTTGCCATAGAGGGAGTACAGAGAAGGTTCACCAGACTGATTCCTGGGATGTCAGGACTTTCATATGAAGAAAGACTGGATAGACTTGGCTTGTACTCACTAGAATTTAGAAGATTGAGGGGGGATCTTATAGAAACACACAAAATTCTTAAGGGGTTGGACAGGCTAGATGCAGGAAGATTGCTCCCGATGTTGGGGATGTCCAGGACAAGGGGGTCACAGTTTAAGGATAAAGGGGAAATCCTTTAGGACTGAGATGAGAAAAACATTTTTCACACTGAGAGTGGTGAATCTCTGGAACTCTGAAGGTAGTTGAGGCCAGTTCATTGGCTATATTTAAGAGGGAGTTAGATGTGGCCCTTGTGGCTAAAGGGATCAGGTGGTATGGAGAGAAGGCAGGTACAGGATACTGAGTTGGATGATCAGCCATGATCATATGAATGGCAGTGCAGGCTCGAAGGGCCGAATGGCCTCTACTCCTGCACCTATTTTCTATGTTTCTATGATGGGGTAAAAGGAGCGAATGAATAATATTACTATATCAAGAGGGGCAGTTAATGTGTGTGTGTGTGTGTGGGCGGTGGGTAGTGTGTGTGTGTGACGCTCCAGGCCACCCCTCCCCCCTCCGTAACCGCGCGTTGAGGGGACTGGACCCAACGGGTCCCATTTGGTCTAGTAACTATTAAAGGTCTGATCTTGGATGTGTGTGTGTTTGTTCGTGTGTGTGTGTGTGTTTGCTAGTGTATAATCACATCTTCTCGAAAAAAATAATGTGCTAAACGAAGCGGTAAAATTTTGACATATTCCGGTAGAGATTTTCCCCCTGTAGTCCAAAATAGCCTTATCTGAAAATTTTAATGAAAATCTTCAAAAATCTGCCAAGCTTTGAAGTCTGCGAGTGTCGACCCCCCCCCCCCCCCAACCCCTCCCTCCTCCTTTGTTTGATGCCCGCTGCCCGCTCCCCACTGCTCCCCCCCTCCCTCCTCCCCCCCCCTCCTACACCCCTCTCCTCCCCCCCCCCCCTCAAGCCTTGCCCTCAAGTTTCGCAGCGTGAGCTGCCCAGACTTGGAGAGTGAGCGTCCCGGCTCAGCAGTAGCGATCGCAGCAACAAGCCGCTCCGGGGGAAGAACAACCTCTGCCCTCTCGGTCATCGAGCGCAACGCCAGAGTCATCCAGTGGCTGTATGGTTGCAAGAGTGCCAAGGAGCCCAAAGGCAAGGCTTCCCCTGTCCTGGTGTAGAATTAAAAAATATTCTGCCCCAATTTTTTTTACTCTGGATTTTTTGGGGGAAAAGGGGGGTGCGACTGCACCCATCGCACCCCCCCCCCCCTTTGGATGGCCATGTACTCACTAGGGACAATTTTACCCACAAACCTGTATGTCTTTAGAGTGTGGGAGGAAACCGGATGACTTGGAGAAAACCCACGTGGTCACAGGGTGAATGTACTGTTCCAGAAGAGGATCTATGGTACTCATGTATGGTATTTGGCTGGATAGCATGCAGAACAAGCGTGTCACTGTATCTCTGTACACATGACAAAAAATAACTAACTAACATTGTTTGTGCTCTTGATAAGTCCATATTCTCACAGTCTTCGTTACTGAAACATCACCATCATGATGAATCTTTTGTTAAACTGCATATTCCCTAAGAATATTACTACCTGGAATAAAACCAAGATATTGCATGTTAGAGTTTTATTTTGTTTTACAAAGATACTGGCAAAAAAAATAAGTCTTACCCACTGCATGTACTTTATTTACTTCATCAGAAAGGAATAGAAAGAAAATGGTTGATTTAAAAAAAATTATATTCTCTGCAAACAAAATCTTCCTCGATTATAGACCAAAATAATAAAAATGTAACAATGGATTCTAAAACAAATAAAGAATAAAATCAAATATTGCAATATGTTGTTCCATCTTAACAGCAGGAGTTTTCTAGAAAGCTTTATACTGTTGTGAAGAATATATTTGGAGAAATTACTAATTGCAGATTAGCGGAGAGTCGGATTGTCAAGGAAGACTCTCTCTAACTTCTACAGGTGCACAGTCGAGAGCATGCTGACCGGTTGCATCGTGGCTTGGTTCGGCAATTTGAGCGCACTGGAAAGGAAAAGACTACAAAAAGTAGTAAACACTGCCCAGTCCATCATCGGCTCTGACCTTCCTTCCATCGAGGGGATCTATCGCAGTCGCTGCCTCAAAAAGGCTGGCAGTATCATCAAAGACCCACACCATCCTGGCCACACACTCATCTCCCTGCTACCTTCAGGTAGAAGGTACAGGAGCCTGAAGACTGCAACAACCAGGTTCAGGAATAGTTACTTCCCCTCAGCCATCAGGCTATTAAACCTGGCTCGGACAAAACTCTGATTATTACCAACCACTTTCTGTTATTTGCACTATCAGTTTATTTATTCATGTGTGTATATATTTATATCATGGTATATGGACACATTTATCTGTTTTGTAGTAAATGCCTACTATTTTCTGTGTGCTTAAGCAAAGCAAGAATTTCATTGTCCTATACAGGGACACATGACAATAAACTAACTTGAACTTGAACTTGAACTTGAACTTAAAGAAGGTATTTGGTGTCAGTAAAACTAAATAAATATAGTAAGTTGAAATGCCAACAGTAATTGCCACACCAGCCCTAGAAGATATTGAGATGAGCTACGTGAGCTGTCTAGAAAGACATCTGAATAATTAGCTCTATCACAACTGATTAAGGACATGGCGATAACAAGATAGATATAGATGAAGAACCCATTCAACCCATTGGAGCTCATCCATCTAGGCAGGCTTTACAGCCCCCACCTCATCCACAGAATTAATCTGACTATTAAACGAATCCAGCATCTTTGCCACTATTACTCTTTTAAGCGAGGAAAGGTTTAGCGAGAACAATCTTAATTTGCTATTCTTTTTCTTTAATTGCCTCTCAGCATGATTGAATGAGTTTGAGTCTACCAGATCATTCCTAATTTCACTCTTAGCCATGTGGCACCGTTTGCGGGAATCCCACTTACCTCTCCTCCTCTTCGCCAATTCATGACAATTTCACATTTTATAAATCCCATTCTCGATCTCCTGCCTCAAATCATGGAAGGTTGGTTAAGAAGGTTCAATGGTTGGGTATTAATGGTGGAGTAGCAAGATGGATTCAACAGTGGCTGAATGGGAGATGCCAGAGAGTAATGGTGAATGGCTGTTTGTCGGGTTGGAGGCCAGTGACGAGTGGGGTGCCACAGGGATCTGTGTTGGGTCCACTGTTGTTTGTCATGTACATCAATGATCTGGACGATGGTGTGGTAAATTGGATTAGTAAGTATGCAGATGATACTAAAATAGGTGGGGTTGCGGGTAATGAAGAAGAGTTTCAAAGTCTACAGAGAGATTTATGCCAGTTGGAAGAGTGGGCTGAAAGATGGCAGATGGAGTTTAATGCTGATAAGTGTGAGGTGCTACATCTTGGCAGGACAAATCAAAATAGGACGTACATGGTAAATGGTAGGGAATTGAAGAATGTAGGTGAACAGAGGGATCTGGGAATAACTGTGCACAGTTCCATGAAAGTGGAATCTCATGTAGATAGGGTGGTAAAGAAAGCTTTTGGTGTGCTGGCCTTTATAAATCAGAGCATTGAGTATAGAAGTTGGGATGTAATGTTAAAATTGTACAAGGCATTGGTGAGGCCAATTCTGGAGTATGGTGTACAATTTTGGTCGCCTAATTATAGGAAGGATGTCAACAAAATAGAGAGAGTACAGAGGAGATTTACTAGAATGTTGCCTGGGTTTCAGCAACTAAGTTACAGAGAAAGGTTGAACAAGTTAGGGCTTTATTCTTTGGAGCGCAGAAGGTTAAGGGGGGACTTGATAGAGGTTTTTAAAATGATGAGAGGGATAGACAGAGTTGACGTGGAAAAGCTTTTCCCACTGAGAGTAGGGAAGATTCAAACAAGGGGACATGACTTGAGAATTAAGGGACTGAAGTTTAGGGGTAACATGAGGGGGAACTTCTTTACTCAGAGAGTGGTGGCTGTGTGGAATGAGCTTCCAGTGGAAGGTGGTGGAGGCAGGTTCGTTTTTATCATTTAAAAATAAATTGGATAGTTATATGGATGGGAAAGGAATGGAGGGTTATGGTCTGAGCGCAGGTATATGGGACTAGGGGAGAATACGTGTTCGGCACGGACTAGAGGGGTCGAGATGGCCTGTTTCCGTGCTGTAATTGTTATATGGTTATATGGTTATGGTTATTATTGCCTGCAAGATAAGATGGGTTTGTTTTTAGATTTCAAATCCAAATTAAAGTAAGTGTAGAAATAGAGAACTGCAGATGCTGGTTTATAACCAACGATAGACACAAAGTTGTGGAGTAACTCAGCGGATCAGGCAGCATTGTTGGAGTAAAGGGATAAGTGGTGTTTCAGGTCGGAACCCTTCCTCAGACTGAAGAAGGGTCCCGACCCGAAACGTCACATCCATGTTCTCCAGAGATGCTGCCTGACCCACTG
The DNA here is from genome assembly GCF_010909765.2 of Amblyraja radiata. NCBI lineage: Eukaryota > Metazoa > Chordata > Chondrichthyes > Rajiformes > Rajidae > Amblyraja > Amblyraja radiata. Next base: position 423,400 of record NW_022630171.1, read on the forward strand.
AGTTACTCCAGCACTCTGTCTCTATCTTTAAAATAAAAGTGTTTTAACAGTTATCTCTGAAACACCCCATGTGGCAACAAAGGATGAAAAAGACCAACAATAGACACAAAATGCTGGAGTAACTCAGCGGGTCAGGCAGCATCTGTGGGGAACATGGATAGGTGACGTTTCACAGAGTGCTGGAGTAACTCAGCGGGTCAGGCATCGTGGGAACATGGATAGGTGACGTTCACAGGCAGCAACTGTGTGGAGAACATGGATAGGTGACGTTTCACAGAGTGCTGGAGTAACTCAGCGGGTCAGGCAGCATCTGTGGAGAACATGGATAGGTGACGTTTCACAGAGTGCTGGAGTAACTCAGCGGATCAGGCAGCATCTGTGGAGAACATGGATAGGTGACGTTTCACAGAGTGCTGGAGTAACTCAGCGGGTCAGGCAGCATCTCTGGAGAACATGGATAGGTGACGTTTCACAGAGTGCTGGAGTAACTCAGCGGGTCAGGCAGCATCCCTGGAGAAAAAGAATAAGTGACGTTTCGGGTCGAGACCATTCTTCAGACTGAGAGTCGGGGAGAGGGAAACTAGAAGTATGAAAGGGTACAAAACAGATCAGAGCCAACTCTAACACGTAATTCTTACTACAACAAATGTAGTGTGAAATTCATAACTCAGCACGCTGTACAGCTTCCTCGGCCCACTTATAAACCAGAAACTCATTAAAGGGATGAGAGTAGTTCAGGCAGGATGTTGCCTTTCTAAAAGCAAACTGACTGCAGCTTATGAGTTTATAATCATACAGATAATCCCTGTATTTACTCTTGCTAATTGATTCCATTACTTTTCATGGGTTGATGTAAGCCTAATATATTTGCAATTGTCATCTGTTTTGAAAAAATGGAAAATACTTTCCTGTTGTTAATCTACTATAATCTCATGGTATTTAACATCTGAAGGAATGTCAACACATCCATGACTATATCCCTTTCTGTTTCTCCATTCTATATATCTGCCCAACATTTAAAAGATATTTGGGCAGATATATAGATAGGAAAGGTTCAGAGGTATATGGACCAAATGCAGGCCTGGGACTTGCTTAGATGTGGCATCTTGGCTGGCATGGATGAATTGGACCGAATGGGGCTGTATGACTATGATAAATATTAGGATTCAGTCATACTACTTCATTTTGAATCCTGTTAGCCGGTCTTTGATTTTTACTCAGACTTTTATCTGCAGGACCCCCACTTAAAAGATATAATTGTTTAGTTTAAGGCTATTTCATGTGTTTTTTCTCTCACAGGAACTATTTGGTATTTTACTATTTTCCAATGTTTTTTAAAAGCCCCCCCCCCTTAGGTTTGTGCTTTGAAAGGAGATTGCATTGGCTGCTGCCCTTCTGACGGCACATGTTCACTATTCATCCACTGCGTATCTATCTGCATCATTCTCACTGCGGGATCAATACTACTTCTCTCGCTCTTCCTCATTTCACTTCTGACTGATTTTAAACCATTTTAGGTCACAATTGGTGAACCTGCATTATTCTACACCCACACCAGGTGAGTATTTATTCTACAACCCAATAATCAATCACCTAAGTTTGGCCTTTACTGAACTCTTAACCCAGTCGGACATCTTAAGCTTTCCCTTCGAAGGAAACAAAGTGCTGGGGTAACTAGTAATAAATGGTGGCCGATTAGGAAAAGGGGAGATGCAGCGAGACCTGGGTGTCATGGTACACCAGTCATTGAAAGTAGGCATGCAGGTGCAGCAGGCAGTGAAGAAAGCCAATGGTATGTTAGCTTTCATAGCAAAAGGATTTGAGTATAGGAGCAGGGAGGTTCTACTGCAGTTGTACAGGGTCTTGGTGAGACCACACCTGGAGTATTGCGTACAGTTTTGGTCTCCAAATCTGAGGAAGGACATTATTGCCATAGAGGGAGTACAGAGAAGGTTCACCAGACTGATTCCTGGGATGTCAGGACTGTCTTATGAAGAAAGACTGGATAGACTTGGTTTATACTTGCTAGAATTTAGGAGATTGAGAGGGGATCTTATAGAAACTTACAAAATTCTTAAGGGGTTGGACAGGCTAGATGCAGGAAGATTGCTCCCGATGTTGGGGAAGTCCAGGACAAGGGGTCACAGCTTAAGGATAAGGGGGAAATCCTTTAAAACCGAGATGAGAAGAACTTTTTTCACACAGAGAGTGGTGAATCTCTGGAACTCCCTGCCACAGAGGGTAGTCGAGGCCAGTTCATTGGCTATATTTAAGAGGGAGTTAGATGTGGCCCTTGTGGCTAAGGGGATCAGAGGGTATGGAGAGAAGGCAGGTACGGGATACTGAGTTGGATGATCAGCCATGATCATATTGAATGGCGGTGCAGGCTCGAAGGGCCGAATGGCCTACTCCTGCACCTAATTTCTGTTTCTATGTTTCTATGTAACTCATTGGGTCAGGCAACATCTCTGAAGAACATGGGTTGGTGCCATTTTGAATCAGGACCCTCTTTCAGACCACCGGGTCACCCAAGCGGAATATAAGGTGTTGTTCCTTCAGTTTCAATGAGCCCTCAATCTGGCAATGGAGGATGCCCAGGAATATATATCTGCCTAGCGACCAATCTCCGTCTACAGATACTCTCCTCTGCCTAGCAACCGATCCCCGTATACAGATACTCTCCTCCGCCTAGCGGAGCTGGTCCTTACCCTTGATAACGTTTCGTTTGACTCCTCCCATTTCCTCCAAATACAAGGCGTAGCTATGGGCACGCGCATGGGGCCTAGCTACGCCTGCCTCGTTGTCGGGTACGTCGAACAATCCTTGTTCGAGGCGTACCAGGGCCCCATCCCCGGTCTCTACCTCCGCCACATCGACGACTGCATTGGTGCTACCTCCTGCACCCACACACAACTCACTGACTTCATCCATTTCACCACTAACTTCCATCCGGCACTCAAATACACCTGGACCATTTCTGACACTTCCCTACCATTTCTAGACCTCACTATCTCCATCGCAGGTGATAGACTTCTGACCGACATCCACTATAAACCCACTGATTCCCATGGCCATCTAGACTACATTTCTTCCCACCCTGCTTCCTGTAAGGACTCCATCCCCTACTCCCAAGGCTACGCCGCATCTGCTCCCAGGATGAGGTGTTCCACACCAGGGCATCAGAGATGTCCTCATTCTTCAGGGAACGGGGGTACCCCTCCCCTACTATAGATGAGGCTCTCACTAGGGTCTCTTCTATACCCTGTAACACTGCTCTCTCTCCCCATCCCCCCCACTCGCAACAAGGGCAGAGTCCCCCTAGTCCTCACCTTCCACCCTACTAGCCGTCACATACAACAAATACTCCTCCGTCATGTTCACCTCCAACGTGACCCCACCACTGGCCACATCTTCCCATCTCCTCCCCTGTCTGCTTGCCGCAAAGACTGCTCCCACCGTAACTCTCTGGTCAATTTGTCCCGTACCACCCCCTTCCCGGGCACTTTCCCTTGCAACCGCAAGAAATGATACACTTGTCGCTTTACCTTCCCCCCCTAGACTCCATTCAAGAACCCTGTTCCAGGTGCGACAGAGGTTCACCTGCACCTCTTCCAACCTCATCTATTGCATCCGCTGCTCTCGATGTCAGCTGATCTACATCGGTGAGACCAAGCCTAGGCTTGGCGATCTCTTCACTCGGTCCGCAATAACCAACCTGATCTCCTGGTGGCTCAGCACTTCAACTCCCCCTCCCATTCCGAATCCGACCTTTCTGTCCTGGGCCTCCTCCATGGCCAGAGTGAGGACCACCGGATTTGGAGGAGCAGCACCTCATATTTCACTTGGGCAGTTTATACCCCAGCGGCATGAACATTGACTTCTCTAATTTCAGGTAGCCCTTACTGTCTCCTCCCCTTCTCAGCCCTCTGGCTCCTCCTCTTCCTTTCTTCTCCCCCCCCCCCCCCCCCACATCAGCCTGAAGAAGGGTTTCGGCCCGAATCGTTGCCTATTTCCTTCGCTCCATAGATGCTGCCGCACCCACTGAGTTTCTCCAGCACTTTTGTCTGCCCAGGAATATATATTGAATTGCTTTGTGAGAATGATTTTTTCTGCCTTACGATTAAGATTTTCACAGCAAGTTTTAGTAGCATGTTGACGGGGAATCAACAGCATACCTGAAGGAAAGGTGTGACTTCTGATCATAATCAGGCGCTGTGAATGGATCTCTGCTGGGTGGTCTCATCCAATAACTAATATCAGCAGAAAGGATTCGTTCGAGGATGGAGTTAACTTCAGCCTGGTAGAGAGGTTCTAGGAGGGACAATCTAAAATAACAAATTACTGCAGGGCTAAAACATTACTTAAGAGTGTCAACGGAAGTGAAGATGATAAATGAGAGACAAGCTTTACCAAGGCCTAAAAGAAAGTGGGGTTAAGATTATTGCTTGCAAATTTGAAAGAAAGTGTATCTGATTGCACCTGCGCTGAACTAATTAGCAACGGACAATAGGAGCTCTTGTCCAACTAATTCATCATTATTGAAAGTCTGTCTTAAATTCATTTCTTAATTACTCGGTATTTGTGTACTTCATTACGGACTTATTTGTGTTACTATGTCATTAATTTAACTCCGAAAAATAATTGTTAAGAACTAGACAACCATACTCTAGCAATGTTACAAAATTTTGAGATTTTAAAAATCAAATCTGTAATTTATCCCATCAGATAAAGCATAAAAATAAGTTTAATTTGACACCTAATTCACTTTCATATCTCAAGTATTTAAAAAGTTATGGCCATTTTCATACTGGGAAATGAGCATCTTGTTCCCTATTGATTTTCTATGGACATAACAAAAAAGCTGTGATCGTGAACAGTCAAAAGCCCATAACTTTCTTAAAAATTAAGAGAACTGAATGAAATTTTCAGTTATCATAGATTGAAGCATTCTGAAACAAATATAAAATAATCTTACTTGGATGACCTGAAATTAAAGCATATAATTAGTTAGTTACCTAATTGTAGCTAATTTCAGACTTCAATTACTAGATCTAAACATCTATCCATTTCTTAATAAATGATTAACATTTTTAAATAGCCTAAATGTCCAAATAATATTCACAAATAATTCACAATAAAACATGATTTTTAAATCTCATTTACATTAATTTATAGGCCAAATGGAAGGAATTCAGTGTTTAATTGCTGTAAATAAATGCCCATTTAAATCAGCTTTCCAGTGGGTCCCTGTGGAACGCGCTGGTTTAGAACGTTCACATTGCGGTAGATTTGTGCCCCAAATGCCCAGAAAAATACGGCGCGATATAATGGGCCCAAAATGAGCTACTCGCAATATTAAACTTTGTATAAAGGGATCTTTAGAAGCCCTTTTTAATGTAAAAATATACAGCCTACCTTCAGCTGACTGCTTTATGAGACCCTGCGGTTGCTGACGGTCGCGGGTTTAGAGATTGATTTTTAAACTACTATAACTATTATTCAAGGCCTTTAAACCTAATAATAGCTTTTGCGACGGGGTCTTCCAGCGATTTTTCTTTAATAATTAACTAGGCTGAACATCTTCGATTTGAACAGCTTAGAGAAAATCGCGTTTTAAACCCGCCCCCCTCTAAACGGCGCCAAAATCGCGCACACCCTCAGCGGCAGATTTTCAAAGACGCTTCAGGCAGGCTTTGCAACATACCTACATACTCCTATATAAATTTTACATTGTGTTCAAAATTCTGCTTTAGCCCCTTTTGGGACAATAGATTTTTTTTGAAGTACCAAACTTAAGAATGAAAACTGAATAAAATATACCTATATTCTCTTAAACTGCAAAATTGTATATACATCTACTTCATCAGGCCACCCACTTACAACTTATTGATAAATCTCCACTGGATGGCAATGTGTACAGATCACAGATATACATATCCGTGGAAGGATTCGACAAATAAAGCTGCCTGTGGAAACACTGGCACGGTGGCGCAGCGGTAGAGTTGCTGCCTTACAGCGCCTAAGACCCGGGTTCGATCCTGACTACGGATGTTGTCTTTACGGAGTTTGTACGTTCTCCCTGTGACCTGCATGGGTTTTAATAATAATGGATGGGATTTATATGGCGCCTTTCTAATACTCAAGGCGCTTTACATCGCATTATTCATTCACTCCTCAGTCACACTCGGTGGTGGTTGAGCTACTTCTGTAGCCACAGCTGCCCTGGGGCAGACTGACGGAAGCGTGGCTGCCAATCTGCGCCTACGGCCCCTCCGACCACCACCAATCACTCACACACATTCACACACATATATATGTATGTGTTATAGTGTATTATATGTACTAGTGTGTTATAGTGTATTATATATTATATTATATATTAAAACGCCCCCAATATTAATAATAATAATAATAATAATAATGGATGGGATTTATATAGCATCTTTCTAATACTCAAGGCGCTTTACATCGCATTATTCATTCACTCCTCAGTCACACTCGGGGGTGGTAAGCTACTTCTGTAGCCACAGCTGCCCTGGGGCAGACTGACGGAAGCGTGGCTGCCAATCTGCGCCTACGGCCCCTCCGACCACCACCAATCACTCACACACATTCACACACACAGGCAAAGGTGGGTGAAGTGTCTTGCCCAAGGACACAACGACAGTATGCACTCCAAGCGGGATTCGAACCGGCTACCTTCCGGTTGCCAGCCGAACACTTAGCCCATTGTGCCATCTGTCGTCCCAGTTTTGTCCGGGTGCTCCGGTTTCCTCCACATTCCAAAGGCATGGGGGTTTGTAGGTTAATTGGTTTTGGTAAAATTGCCAAAATTGTCCCTAGTGTGTGAGTAGGATAGTGCTAGTGTGCGGGGATCGCTGGTCGGCACGGACTCGATGGGCCGATTGGCCTGTTTCTGCGCTGTATCTCAAAAATAAAATAAACTAAATCTGGATATGAACAGCACGATTGGGTAACATTTGCAGAATTACATCTCTAGGCTAGTCTTTAAATCTTTTAGGGTTGATGTACCTCAGATAACAGTTTTAATGGAATTGGGATTACAAGCAGAAGGGCAATTTGACCAGTCACTCCGTTTCTGTAAGGGCCCAACAAATACTTGCATGATTGAATAATCAAACAACTGCCTGATCAGATTTTAGTTTAAGTTTGCAGATTTGCACACAGCTCTGCAATGCTACAAGCTATGAATGTTGAGTGAATTCAGCGAAGTGCTGATTATTTTTACTGTAGTACAATTCATTCGCACTCATCTCCAGTAATTTGAAGAATTCTGTCTAGCAAAATGAATCTTCTTTCATTCAATCTAGGCAGCATGCACACACCATACATGATGTAGAACCAGCTAAGGGTGAAGCTGAACGGAATCTTGGAGACATACATCGTAAGAGACTTTTGATCATGGCAAAGGTATTTTATGGCTCGAAGTTAGACACAAAATGCTGGAGTAACTCAGTAAGTCAGGCAGCTTCTCTGGAGAAAAGTAATAGGTGATGTGTTGGGTTGAGACCCATCTTCCGACTCTGAACTTCAGGTAACCTCAGACGACTCTGAAGAAAGGTCTCGACTTGATACGTCATCTATTACTTTTCTCCTGAGATGCTCGCTAGAATTTAGAAGATTGAGGGGGGATCTTATAGAAACTTACAAAATTCTTAAAGGGTTGGACAGGCTAGATGCAGGAAGATTGTTCCCGATGTTGGGTAAGTCCAGAACAAGGGGTCACAGTTTAAGGATAAGGGGGAAATATACCTCAAGTGATAGGTGTGAGAGATAGTTTGAATTAGAAACATAGACAATAGACAATAGGTGGAGTAGAGGCCATTCAGCCCTTCGAGCCTGCACCTTTCGCCATTCAATATGATCATGGCTGATCATCCAACTCAGTATCCTGTACCTGCCTTCTCTCCATACCCCCTGATCCCTTTAGCCACAAGGGCCACATCTAACTCCCTCTTAAATATAGCCAATGAACTGTGTGGCCTCAACTACCCTCTGTGGCAGAGAATTCCACAGATTCACCACTCTCTGTGTGGGAAAAATGTTTTCCTCATCTCGGTCCTAAAAGATTTCCCCCTTATCCTCAAACTGTGACCCCTTGTTCCGGACTTCCCCAACATCGGGAACAATCTTCCTGCATCTAGCCTGTCCAAACCCCTTAAGAATTTTGTAAGTTTCTATAAGATCCCCCCTCAATCTTCTAAATTCTAGCGAGTACAAGCCGAGTCTATCCAGTCTTTCTTCGTATGAAAGTCCTGCCATCCCAGGAATCAGTCTGGTGAACCTTCTCTGTACTCCCTCTATGGCAAGAATGTCTTTCCTCAGATTAGGAGACCAAAACTGTACGCAATACTCCAGGTGTGGTCTCACCAAGACCCTGTACAACTGCAGTAGAACCTACCTGCTCCTATACTCAAATCATAAGCTAATGGCATGTTGGCCTTCATAGAGAGAGGGCTTGAGTGTAGGTGCAAGGTGGACCTACTGCAGTTGTACAGGGCCCTGGTGACACCACACCTGGAGTATTGTGTGCAGTTTTGGTCTCCAAATTTGAGGAAGGATATTCTTGCTATTGAGGGAGCCCAGCGTAGGTTCACCAGGTTAATTCCTGAGATGATGGCGGGACTGACATATGTTGAAAGAATGGGTCGACTGGGTTTGTATTAACTGGAATTCAGAAGGATGAGCGGGTATCTTATAGAATCGTATACAATTAGTGAGGGATTGGACAGGGTAGATGCAGGAAACATGTTCCCCATGTTGGGGGAGTCCAGAACTGTTAAGGTACATTTCGTAAAACAGACAACTCACAATAAGTTAGATCAACCAACACAAGCTTTACTGATTATTTAGCCGGCGAGAGTGGCAGGGGATACAAATTCAAGTATGCAACACACACTTAACCCTCCTGGGCCATCACTCTAATGAACAAAGGCACACAGCATCTTTTGTTACTATTTTGGAAACGTGAAGTAAGTGACAGAGGCGAGGGAAAATAAGGAGATAAAAGGATGTGAGATAAGGAGAGAGGAATGTATATGTGTAGCTTTAAGGGACATTGTTCAGGTAGCATTTGGAGTATTGCATAGTTAACCAGAATGGTTTAAAAACGAGGAACTGCAGGTGCTGGTTTACAAAAATGGACACAAAACGCTGGAGTAACTCAGCGGGACAGGCAGCATCTCTGGACAGAAGGACTGGGTGACATTTCGGGTCGAGACTGAGGAGGGTCTCGACCAGAAATGTTACCCATTCCTTCCAGTATTTTGTGTTTACCTAAACAGCGCCTATCTATCCACGTGGCGGTGTGCCAGCAGGCTGGAGGAGCGGGCAAAGGCCTTGCCACAGAGCGGGCAGGTGAAGGGGCGCTGGCCGGTGTGGATTCGCCGGTGCTCCAGCAGGTGGTCAAGGCGGGTGTAGCCCTTACCACAGGACAGGCCGGGGAAGGGACGCTCACCGCTGTGGGTACGATATTGCTGCCACAGGCTGGACATGCGAGTGAAACCCTTGCCACACTCAGCGCACACTAAGGGTCTCTCTCCGGTGTGTATCCGCTGGTGCTCCTGCCGCCCCCGTGCTCTCTTGTCACAGTGGAATCAGCTGCTCACCGACGTGGGCCCGCTGGTGATGCCGCAACCCCCGCGAGCTGTCAAACGACTCACCACAGTACGGGCAGTCGTAGGGCTGGCCACTGGTGTGTACGTGCTGGTGAGACAGGGCGTGGGAGTCCATGGCAGAGCGCTCTCCACACACCGGGCTGGGGACGGGACTGTCACCGGTGTGAACCCGCTGGTGGGACAGCAGCCTGGTGGAGCGGATGAAGCCCTTGCCGCACTGGGCACAGGTGAAGGGGCGCTCGCCGGTGTGGGTGCGCTGGTGCCTCTGCAGGTTGGAGGACTGGGTGAAGCCCTTGCCGCACTGGGCGCAGGTGTAGGGGCGTTCGCCGGTGTGGGTGCGCTGGTGCACCAGCAGCGTGGTGGAGCAGGTGAAGCCCTTGCCACACTCGGCGCAGGTGAAGGGGCGCTCGCCGGTGTGGGTAAGCTGGTGCTTCTGCAGATAGCCATATCGGATGAAGCCCTTGCCGCACTGGGCGCAGGTGAAGGGGCGCTCGCCGGTGTGGGTGCTGCGCTGGTGATCCAGCAGGCTGTTCGACTGGGTGAAGCCCTTGCCGCACTGGGCGCAGGTGTATGGGCGCTCACCGGTGTGGGAGCGCTGGTGTATCAGCAGCCTGGTAGAGGTGGTGAAGCCCTTGCCGCACTGGGCGCAGGTGTAGGGGCGCTCACCGGTGTGGGTGCGCTGGTGCTTCTGCAGGTTGGAGGAGTTGGTGAAGCCCTTGCCGCACTGGGCACAGGTGTAAGGGTGCTCGCCAGTGTGGGTGCTCTGGTGATTCTGCAGGATGGAGGACTGGGTGAAGCCCTTGCCGCACTGGGCGCAGGTGTAGGGGCGCTCGCCGGTGTGGATGCGCTGGTGTATCAGCAGCGTGGTGGAGTTGGTGAAGCCCTTGCCGCACTGGGCGCAGGTGTAGGGGCGCTCGCCGGTGTGGGTGCTGCGCTGGTGATTCTGCAGGCTGCTGGAGTTGGTGAAGCCCTTGCCGCACTGGGCACAGGTGTAGGGGCGCTCGCCGGTGTGGGTGCTGCGCTGGTGAACCAGCAGGCTGTTGGACTGGGTGAAGCCCTTGCCGCACTGGGCGCAGGTGTATGGGCGTTCACCGGTGTGAATGCGCTGGTGTATCAGCAGCCTGGTGGAGTTGGTGAAGCCCTTGCCGCACTGGGCGCAGGTGTAGGGGCGCTCGCCGGTGTGGGTGCTGCGCTGGTGAACCAGCAGGCTGCTGGACTGGGTGAAGCCCTTGCCGCACTGGTCGCAGGTGTAGGGGCGCTCGCCGGTGTGGGTGCGCTGGTGATCCAGCAGGCCGCTGTACCGGGTGAAGCCCTTGCCGCAGTCGCTACAGGTGTAGGGGCGCTCGCTGGTGTGCACGCGCCTGTGCACCTTCAGTTCCCTGGACGACTTGAAGCCTTTGCCACAGTCGGGGCAGGTGAAGTGCCGCTCACTGCTGTGCACCCGCCGGTGATTCCACAGCCCCGACAAGAAGGCAAAGCTCTTGCCGCAGGTGGAGCAGACATGGGGCTTCTTGCCCGTGTGCAACCGCCGGTGGGTCTCCAGGTCACTCGCCGTCTTGAAACTCTTGCTGCAGTCCGAGCAGGCAAAAGGGCCGTTCTCCCGTGTGCACCCGCCGGTGGGCCTCCAGCTCGCTCGGGCTCTGCCAGGCCTTGCCACACACGTCGCAATCATAAGGCCTCTCCTTGTTGTGCCCCGTCATCTGGTCCTCCATCGAAGCTCAGACCCTCAAAGCTCAGCCCGCACACCGAGCAGATGGTGGGCTCGCCGGCACCCTGGCCGCCCTCAATGGCCGCTCACGTCCCCGTCTCTCCGTCCACAGCAACGGCTCCTAAACCCTGCAGGAGGGGAACACAGAGGGTCAACAAGCTGGCAAACAGGACATTACTAGCACATATTGAGTGTGTTTATGGCGGAGGAAACCGTTATATAATTCTGCACAGCACAGTGGAGCAGCGGTACAGTTGCTGCCTCAAAACGCCACCCATTCCTACTCTCCACAGATGCTGCCTGACCCGCTGAGTTACTCCAGCACTTTGTGTCTATCTTCTCCACAGATGCTGCCTGACCCGCTGAGTTACTCCAGCACTTTGTGTCTATCTTCTCCACAGATGCTGCCTGACCCGCTGAGTTACTCCAGCACTTTGTCATAAAGTGATACAGCATTGGAAAGAGGCCATTCGGCCCAACTCGTACCCGAATGGCCTCTACTCCTGCACCTATTGTCTATGTTTCTATTAAAGCCACATTTGCAGATTCTACCTCCAGAACGGCCCAAAATCGCTGATAAACAGCCACTGACAGCCAGCACATCCAGTGAGCGCTAACCAGTTGCAAACTAGCGGTTAACCCGCCTCAACTAGCGATAAATCCCATTTGTGTGTGTTTTCACCATTTTAGCACCAAACCGGCCCCAAATCGCTGCTAAACGGGTCAGCGACGGCCAACACGTCTTGTGAGCGGTAACCAGCCGCTAACCAGCGGTTAACCAGCCCTAACTAGCGATATTAGGCGATAAAAGCCACATTTGACTACATTGGGAGATTCAACCCCAGAACTGCCCCAAATCGCTGCTAAACTGGTCAGCGGCGGCCAACACATGTGGTGAGCGTTAACCAGCCGTTAACCAACTACTAACCAGTGGTTAACCCGCCCTAACTAGCGATAAACGTCACATTTGAACACATTGGGAGATTAAACCCTAGAACGGCCCCAAATCGCCGCTAAACGGGCCAGGGAGGGTTAACACGTTCAGTGATCGTTAACCAGTTGCTAACCAGCGGTTAACCAGCCCTAACTAGCGATATTAGGCGATAAAAGCCACATTTGGCTGCATTTGACCACATTGGGAGATTCAACCCCCAGAACGGCCCCAAATCGCGGCTAAACTGGTCAGCGACGGCCAACACGTGTGGTCAGCGCTAACCAGCGGAAAAGGGGATGAAAAAGGAGAGAAAAAGGAGAAGAAAAGGAGAGAAAGACTCAACTCCAGCAGAGAAGCGACAAGATGGCGGCGGCGGGAGGAGCAGGAGGGGGCGGGGCCACGTCGCTGCGTCAGCGCGTCCCTGCACACAACGTCACCGCGTATGGGGCCCGACGTCATCGCGCGGAGGGGTAGAACGTCACCGGGCCCGGCCCCTCCCCCTCCCTTCTCATTGCCTTCAATGGAAGAAGTGCCCTGATCAAAGATGGCCGCCGCCTCTCCCTGGGCTCCAATGGAGATGTCTGCCAGTATCAAAGATGGCCCTTAGGAGCAAGGTGGACCTACTGCAGTTGTCAATAGACACAGAGTGCTGGAGTAACTCAGCGGGTCAGGCAGCATCTGTGGAGAACATGGATAGGTGACGTTTCACAGAGTGCTGGAGTAACTCAGCGGGTCAGGCAGCATCTGTGGAGAACATGGATAGGTGACGTTTCACAGAGTGCTGGAGTAACTCAGCGGGTCAGGCAGCATCTGTGGAGAACATGGATAGGTGACGTTTCACAGAGTGCTGGAGTAACTCAGCGGGTCAGGCAGCATCTGTGGAGAACAACCATATAACCATATAACAATTACAGCACGGAAACAGGCCATCTCGGCCCTACAAGTCCGTGCCGAACACGTATTCTCCCCTAGTCCCACCTGCCTGCACTCATACCATAACCCTCCATTCCCTTCTCATCCATATACCTATCCAATTTATTTTTGAATGATACCAACGAACCTGCCTCCACCACTTCCACTGGAAGCTCATTCCACACAGCTACCACTCTCTGAGTAAAGAAGTTCCCCCTCATGTTACCCCTAAACTTCTGTCCCTTAATTCTCAAGTCATGTCCCCTATTTGAATCTTCCCTACTCTCAGTGGGAAAAGCTTGTCCACGTCAACTCTGTCTATCCCTCTCATCATTTTAAAGACCTCTATCAAGTCCCCCCCTTAACCTTCTGCGCTCCAGAGAATAAAGACCTAACTTGTTCAACCTTTCTCTGTAACTTAGTTGTTGAAACCCAGGCAACATTCTAGTAAATCTCCTCTGTACTCTCTCTATTTTGTTGACATCCTTCCTATAATTGGGCGACCAAAATTGTACACCATACTCCAGATTTGGTCTCACCAATGCCTTGTACAATTTTAACATTACATCCCAGCTTCTATACTCAATGCTCTGATTTATAAAGGCTAGCATACCAAAAGCTTTCTTTACCACCCTATCTATATGAGATTCCACCTTCAAGGAACTATGCACGGTTATTCCCAGATCCCTCTGTTCAACTGTATTCTTCAATTCCCTACCATTTATCATGTACGTCCTATTTTGATTTGTCCTGCCAAGGTGTAACACCTCACTGTGCATCTGTGGAGAACATGGATAGGTGACGATAGGTGACGTTTCACAGGGTGCTGGAGTAACTCAGCGGGTCAGGCAGCATCTGTGGAGAACATGGATAGGTGACGTTTCACAGACTGCTGGAGTAACTCAGCGGGTCAGGTAGCATCTGTGTGGAGAACATGGATAGGTGACGTTTCACAGAGTGCTGGAGTAACTCAGCGGGTCAGGCAGCATCTGTGTGGAGAACATGGATAGGTGACGTTTCACAGAGTGCTGGAGTAACTCAGCGGGTCAGGCAGCATCCCTGGAGTGAAGGAACCTTCTTCAGACTGAGAGGGAGGCACAGAGATAAGGAAGTGTAAGGTGTTACTCCAGCACTGTTTATACGAATAGTGTCAGGTTAGGATAATGTGAAGTACAACGAGATCTGTGTGTCCTGTTACATCAGTCACTGAAAGTAAGGATGCAGGTACAGCAGGCAGTGAAGAAAGCTAATGGCATAGAAACATAGACAATAGGTGCAGGAGTAGAGGCCATTCGGCCCTTCGAGCCTGCACCGCCATTCAATATGATCATGGCTGATCATCCAACTCAGTATCCCGTACCTGCCTTCTCTCCATACCCCCTGATCCCTTTAGCCACAAGGGTCACATCCAACTCCCTCTTAAATATAGCCAACGAACTGTGGCCTCAACTACCTTCTGTGGCAGAGAATTCCAGAGATTCACCACTCTCTGTGAAAAATGTTTTCCTCATCTCGGTCCTAAAAGATTTCCCCCTTATCCTTAAACTGTGTGTGACCCCTTGTTCTGGACTTCCCCAACATCGGAAACAATCTTCCTGCATCTAGCATGTCCAACCCCTTAAGAATTTTGTAAGTTTCTATAAGATTCCCCCTCAATCTTCTAAATTCTAGCGAGTACAAGCCGAGTCTATCCAGTCTTTCTTCATAAGACAGTCCTGACATCCCAGGAATCAGTCTGGTGAACCTTCTCTGTACTCCCTCTACGGCAATAGAATAGAATAGAATAGAATAGAATATGTTTATTGTCATTGCACAAAACTGAGCAACGAAATTCCATTTGCTTCTCCTCCGTTAAAAGAAATACAACACAACAACCAATACACATATGTACAGTTAATAGTAAAATAATAGATACATTTTTAAAAGAGTTTAAAAGAATTTAGCGGTATTCCTCGAAGTTACTTCTTGCTTCCCAGTGTTCACTATTGGAGTTAAGCTCTTTTACCGCACATGGGTAGAAACTATTTTTTAGTCTACCGGTGCGAGCCTGCAGAGGCCTGAGTCGCCTCCCCGAGGGTAGCAGAGTAAAAAGGTGGTTGGCAGGGTGGGATGTGTCCTTCTTGATATTTATGGCCCTGCGCAAGCATCGGGCCTTGTATATGTCATCCAAGGAGGGCAGGTTAGCGTTTGTAATGCTCTGCGCAGTTTTTATAATTCCCTGCAGCGCCCTCCTCTCAGCCACAGTACAGCTAGCAAACCACACCAGGATTCCATAGGAGAGGATACTCTCCACGGCTCATCGGTAGAAGGACAGCAGCAGCGGCTGTGAGACGTTTGCTCTCCGCAGAGCTCAGGAAATACAGCCGCTGATGAGACTTCTTCACGAAAGTGACGGTGTTCATTTGCCATTTGAGGTCCTGGGAGATGTTTATTCCCAGGAACCTAAAGTCGTTGACTCTCTCCACCATGTCTCCTTTGATGTATAAGGGAGCAGGTTCCTCTCTCCTCTTCCTCCTGAAGTCAACGACCAGTTCTTTTGTCTTTGATGGGTTGAGTACCAGGTTGTTTTTGGTACACCAGACGGTCAGTTTTTGGACTTCATCCCTGTAGGCAGACTCGTCGTTGTTGTTTATCAGTCCCACCACAGTCGTGTCGTCCGTAAACTTGATGATCCTGTTTGTACTGTGTGTTGGTATACAGTCGTAAGTGTATATTGTATACAAGATGGGACTCAGCACACATCCTTGTGGAGCTCCTGTGCTGAGCGTCAGGACTGGGGAGTAATTGGACCCCATCCTGACAGTCTGTGGGCGATCTGTTAGAAAGTCCTTAATCCGTCCGCATGTGTTTGCATTAACACCTAGATCAGACAGTTTGTCCACCATTCTGCTGGGGATGATAATATTAAATGCAGAACTAAAATCTACAAATAACATCCTCACATATGAGCCAGGACGCTCCAGATGTGTCAGTGCAGAATGTAGAGCTATGTTGATGGCATCCTCCGTTGACCTATTAGCTCTATACGCAAATTGATGCTGATCCAGGGTGGATGGGAGTGAGGACTTAATGTGGGCCAGGACCAGCCGTTCAAAACACTTCATTACCGTTGAAGTGAGAGCAACAGGTCTATAGTCATTCAAGCTGGTAATGGATGTTTTTTTGGGTACAGGCACGATGGTAGCAGTCTTAAAGCATTTAGGGACAGTGCACGTTGACAGAGAGGTTAAAGATGTCGCTAAAAACCTCCGCCAACTGGTCTGCACAGTCCCGCTATACTCTCCCTGGGATGCCATCTGGTCCAGCAGCCTTCCTGGGGTTGACCCTGCGGAGTGCTCCTCTGACGTCCTCCGTACTCACAGCGAGTGGCGGGTTGTCAGTGCTGGATGCGGCTGCAGGTGCAGGCTCTGCCTCATTCAGCTCAAACCGGGCGAAAAAGTGGTTGAGCTCCTCAGCTAGCGAGTTGTTACTGCTGCAGATGATCGGCCCCCCCCCTTGCCCTTATAGTTTGTGAGTTGCTGAATGCCCTGCCAGACACGCCGAGGGTCCCTCTCGTGGAAATACCCCTCTATCCTTCTTCCATAGGCTGTCTTTGCCTCTTTAATGGCTCTCTTTAGTTTAGATCTGGCAGTGCTGTACAATTCATCACTGCCAGATCTAAAGGCTGAGTTCCACTTCTCTCAGCTGGTTCCTGACATCCCTGGTCATCCATGGTTTATTGTTTGGGTAGCACCTGACCTCCCTGTTGACAGTGACGTTGTCAATACAGTTCTGTATATAGAACACGACTGTGGATGTATATTCATGTATGTCCTGGTTTGCAAACAAGTCCCACTCGGTGCGCTCAAAACAGTCCTGAAGTTGGGCGGCAGCGCCCTCGGGCCAAGTCTTTATGCTTCTCACACTGGGCTTGGTTCTCATAATGAGAGGTCTGTATGCCGGGGTGAGAAAGAGTGATAGATGGTCAGACTGGCCGAGATGAGGGAGAGAGGAGGCTTTGTATCCATCCCTAATGTTGCTGTACACGTGATCCAGTGTATTTTGACCTCTCGTCGGACACGTGATATGCTGGTGGAATTTAGGGAGGACAGTTTTTAGATTAGCCTGGTTGAAGTCTCCAGCCACGATGAAAATCCCATCAGGGTGCGCAGTCTGTAATTTGTTGATTAATGCTAGCAGGGTGTTCAGTGCTAGCTTGATGTTGGCACTTGGTGGAATATAAACAGCCAGAATAACAACAGCTGTGAACAGCAGGTAGAAGGGTCGACATTTATTTTAAAACATTTTTTTTTTATAATTTATTTTTATTAGAAGTACGGTAAATTACAATAACACACAACACATATATCTTAATACATTTTTTGTACCGCTTCATTTTTTTTTTTAAGCTTTAAGAAAAAGATAGAAGTAAGGAAAGTAAAGAAAGTGCGCAAGAGTCGTGAAGTGCAAGAGAGTGTTGGGAAAAGAAAGCCCCTTAGAAAAGAAGTTAGAGAAGGAAGTAAAGTAAGAAAGTAGACCCTAGAAAAGAAAGAAAAAGAAAGTAAGGACAATCGCTCTATTATAACATTAAACTCCGCAGAAAGACTACCAACCAAGTCTGTTTTTGTTGTTTTACCTCCCATTGCCAGGTCCTGATACCATTTATTTATTTATTTATTTTTAAATTACTATTGCACCTCATGCTTGTAATATGTCCATAAACGTAGACCACGTCTTTTGGAATTGGTTTGCTTTACCTGCTAAGAGGAATCTCATCTCTTCCAGATGTAATGTTTCAAACATATTTGATGTCCACATTTTTATTGTTGGTGTTGGCGCATTTTTCCAGAATTTAAGTATGAGCTTTTTTCCCATTATTAGCCCGTAATTGAGTAAATTCTTCTGATACACGTTTAATTCAGGGATACCTTCCGATATCCCAAAAATGATCCATTCTGGTTTTGGTACCAGTTTTATTTTAGTTAATTTTGAAAAAATATCAAATATTCCATGCCAGAATTTTTGGATTTTTGTACAAAAAACAAAAGAATGCGCTATTTCAATGTCGACATTTCAATGTAATAAACTCCATGTCTGGTGAACAATGTCTCTCGACAACGTTTACATTCGTACACCACTTGTCATAGGAGTAAATACATAGCCCCCCCCCCTCTGCTCTTAGCAGTCAGTGCCTTGATCAAAGATGGCCGCTCCACCCCCTCATAGACTTCAATGGAAGATGTGCCAGTAGCAAAGATGGCCGCCGCCTCTCTGTGCATCACCATCCCCTCTCAATGACTTCAATGGGTAAGTGCCTTTAACAAAGATGGCCGCCGCCGCCCTGGGCTTCACCTCCCATTGACTTCAATGAAGTGCCTTGATCAAAGATGGCCACCTCCCCCTGGGCTTCACTCCCATTGACTTCAATGGAGTGCCTTGATCAAAGATGGCCACCTCCCCCTGGGCTTCACTCCCATTGACTTCAATGGAGACCAAAGATTCAATTCAATTCAACTTCAGATTCAACTTTAATTGTCATTGTCAGTGTACGGTACAGAGACAACGAAATGCAGTTAGCAACGGAGAGACCTGTAGCGCCGGTGGCGGGGGGGGGGGGGGGGGGGGGGGGGGGGGGGGGGGGGAGGAGACAGAGAGAAGGGGGAGAGAGAGGGTTTGGATTAGAAACATAGACAACAGGTGCAGGAGTAGAGGCCATTCGGCCCTTCGAGCCTGCACCATTCGCCATTCAATATGATCATGGCTGATCATCCAACTCAGTATCCTGTACCTGCCTTCTCTCCATACCCCCTGATCCCTTTAGCCACAAGGGCCACATCTAACTCCCTCTTAAATATAGCCAATGAACTGTGTGGCCTCAACTACCTTCTGTGGCAGAGAATTCCACAGATTCACCACTCTCTGTGGGAAAACAAATGTTTTCCTCATCTCGGCCCTAAAAGATTTCCCCCTTATCCTTAAACTGTGACCCCTTGTCCTGGACTTCCCCAACATCGGGAACAATCTTCCTGCATCTAGCCTGTCCAACCCCTTAAGAATTTTGTAAGTTTCTATAAGATCCCCCCTCAATCTTCTAAATTCTAGCGAGTACAAGCCGAGTCTATCCAGTCTTTCTTCATATGAAAGTCCTGACATCCCAGGAATCAGTCTGGTGAACCTTCTCTGTACTCCCTCTACGGCAAGAATGTCTTTCCTCGGATTAGGAGACCAAAACTGTACGCAATACTCCAGGTGTGGTCTCACCAAGACCCTGTACAACTGCAGTAGAACCTCCCTGCTCCTAGACTCAAATCATAAGCTAATGGCATGTTGGCCTTCATAGAGAGAGGGATTGAGTGTAGGAGCAAGGTGGACCTACTGCAGTTGTACAGGGCCCTGGTGACACCACACCTGGCGTATTGTGTGCAGTTTTGGTCTCCAAATTTGAGGAAGGATATTCTTGCTATTGAGGGAGCCCAGCGTAGGTTCACCAGGTTAATTCCTGAGATGATGGCAGGACTGACATATGTTGAAAGAATGGGACGACTGGGTTTGTATTCACTGGAATTCAGAAGGATGAGCGGGTATCTTATAGAATCGTATACAATTAGTGAGGGATTGGACAGGGTAGATGCAGGAAACATGTTCCCCATGTTGGGGGAGTCCAGAACTGTTAAGGTACATTTCTTAAAACAGACAACTCACAATAAGTTAGATCAACCAACACAAGCTTTACTGATTATTTAGCCGGCGAGAGTGGCAGGGGATACAAATTCAAGTATGCAACACACACTTAACCCTCCTGGGCCATCACTCTAATGAACAAAGGCACACAGCATCTTTTGTTACTATTTTGGAAACGTGAAGTAAGTGACAGAGGCGAGGGAAAATAAGGAGATAAAAGGATGTGAGATAAGGAGAGAGGAATGTATATGTGTAGCTTTAAGGGACATTGTTCAGGTAGCATTTGGAGTATTGCATAGTTAACCAGAATGGTTTAAAAACGAGGAACTTCAGATGCTGGTTTACAAAAATGGACACAAAACGCTGGAGTAACTCAGCGGGACAGGCAGCATCTCTGGACAGAAGGACTGACTGACATTTCGGGTCGAGACTGAGGAGGGTCTCGACCAGAAATGTTACCCATTCCTTCCAGTATTTTGTGTTTACCTAAACAGCGCCTATCTATCCACGTGGCGGTGTGCCAGCAGGCTGGAGGAGCGGGCAAAGGCCTTGCCACAGAGCGGGCAGGTGAAGGGGCGCTGGCCAGTGTGGATTCGCCGGTGCTCCAGCAGGTGGTCAAGGCGGGTGTAGCCCTTACCACAGGACAGGCCGGGGAAGGGACGCTCACCGCTGTGGGTACAATATTGCTGCCACAGGCTGGACATGCGAGTGAAACCCTTGCCACACTCAGCGCACACTAAGGGTCTCTCTCCGGTGTGTATCCGCTGGTGCTCCCGCAGCCCCCGTGCTCTCTTGTCACAGTGGGATCAGCTGCTCGCCGACGTGGGCCCGCCGGTGATGCCGCAACCCCCGCGAGCTGTCAAACGACTCACCACAGTACGGGCAGTCGTAGGGCTGGCCACTGGTGTGCACGTGCTGGTGAGACAGGGCGTGGGAGTCCATGGCAGAGCGCTCTCCACACACCGGGCTGGGGACGGGACTGTCACCGGTGTGAACCCGCTGGTGGGACAGCAGCCTGGTGGAGCAGATGAAGCCCTTGCCGCACTAGGCACAGGTGTAGGGGCGCTAGCCGGTGTGGGTGCGTTGGTGCTTCTGCAGGCTGCTGGAGCGGGTGAAGCCCTTGCCGCACTGGGCGCAGGTATAGGGGTGCTCACCGGTGTGGGTGCGCTGGTGAACCAGCAGGTGGCTGGAGGAGGTGAAGCCCTTGCCGCACTGGGCGCAGGTGTAGGGGCGCTCGCCGGTGTGGGTGCGCTGGTGCTTCAGCAGGATGGAGGACTGGGTGAAGCCCTTGCCGCACTGGGCGCAGGTGTAGGGGCGTTCGCCGGTGTGGGTGCGCTGGTGCACCAGCAGCGTGGAGCAGCAGGCGAAGCCCTTGTCGCACTGGGCGCAGGTGTAGGGGTGCTCGCCGGTGTGGGTGAGCTGGTGCTTCTGCAGGTGGCTGGAGCGGGTGAAGCCCTTGCCGCACTGGGCGCAGGTGTAGGGGCGCTCGCCGGTGTGCGTGCGTTGGTGAACCAGCAGGTCGCTAGAGTTGGTGAAGCCCTTGTTGCACTGGGTGCAGGTGTAGGGGCGCTCACCGATGTGGGTGCGCTGGTGAACCAGCAGGTCGCTAGAGTTGGTGAAGCCCTTGTTGCACTGGGCGCAGGTGTAGGGGCGCTCGCCGGTGTGCGTGAGCTGGTGCCTCTGCAGGTGGCTGGAGCGGGTGAAGCCCTTGCCGCACTGGGCACAGGTGAAGGGGCGCTCGCCGGTGTGGGTGCGCTGGTGAACCAGCAGGTGACTAGACTGGGTGAAGCCCTTGCCGCACTGGGCGCAGGTGTATGGGCGCTCACCGGTGTGGGTGCGCTGGTGCTTCTGCAGCCTGGTGGAGGTGGTGAAGCCCTTGCCGCACTGGGCGCAGGTGTAGGGGCGCTCGCCGGTGTGGGTGCGCTGGTGATTCTGCAGGCCGCTGTACTGGGTGAAGCCCTTGCCGCAGTCGCTACAGGTGTAGGGGCGCTCGCCGGTGTGCACGCGCCTGTGCACCTTCACGTCCGCGGACAACTTGAAGCTTTTGCCGCAGTCGGGGCAGGTGAAGGGCCGCTCACTGCTGTGCACCCGCCGGTGATTCCACAGCCCCGACAAGAAGGCAAAGCTCTGGCCGCAGGTGGAGCAGACATGGGGCTTCTTGCCCGTGTGCACCCGCCGGTGGGTCTCCAGGTCACTCGCCGTCTTGAAACTCTTGCTGCAGTCCGAGCAGGCAAAGGGGCGTTCTCCCGTGTGCACCCGCCGGTGGGTCTCCAGCTCGCTCGGGCTCCGGCAGGCCTTGCCACACACGTCGCACTCATAACGCTTCTCCTTGTTGTGCCCCGTCACGTGGTCCTCCATCGAAGCTCAGACCCTCGAAGCTCAGCCCGCACACCGAGCAGATGGGGGGCTCGCAGGCACCCTGGCCGCCCTCAATGGCCGCTCACGTCCCCGTCTCTCCGTCCACAGCAACGGCTCCTAAACCCTGCAGGAGGGGAACACAGAGGGTCAACAAGCTGGCAAACAGGACATTACTAGCACATATTGAGTGTGTTTATGGCGGAGGAAACCGTTATATAATTCTGCGCGGCACAGTGGAGCAGCGGTACAGTTGCTGCCTCAAAACGCCACCCATTCCTACTCTCCACAGATGCTGCCTGACCCGCTGAGTTACTCCAGCACTTTGTGTCTATCTTCTCCACAGATGCTGCCTGACCCGCTGAGTTACTCCAGCACTTTGTGTCTATCTTCTCCACAGATGCTGCCTGACCCGCTGAGTTACTCCAGCACTTTGTCATAAAGTGATACAGCATTGGAAAGAGGCCCTTCGGCCCAACTCGTACCCGAATGGCCTCTACTCCTGCACCTATTGTCTATGTTTCTATTAAAGCCACATTTGCAGATTCTACCTCCAGAACGGCCCAAAATCGCTGATAAACAGCCACTGACAGCCAGCACATCCAGTGAGCGCTAACCAGTTGCTAACTAGCGGTTAACCCGCCTCAACTAGCGATAAATCCCATTTGTGTGTGTTTTCACCATTTTAGCACCAAACCGGCCCCAAATCGCTGCTAAACGGGTCAGCGACGGCCAACACGTCTAGTGAGCGGTAACCAGCCGCTAACCAGCGGTTAACCAGCCCTAACTAGCGATATTAGGCGATAAAAGCCACATTTGACCACATTGGAGATTCAACCCCAGAACTGCCCCAAATCGCTGCTAAACTGGTCAGCGGCGGCCAACACATGTGGTGAGCGTTAACCAGCCGTTAACCAACTACTAACCAGTGGTTAACCCGCCCTAACTAGCGATAAAAGTCACATTTGACCACATTGGGAGATTAAACCCTAGAACGGCCCCAAATCGCCGCTAAACGGGCCAGGGAGGGTTAACACGTTCAGTGATCGTTAACCAGTTGCTAACCAGCGGTTAACCAGCCCTAACTAGCGATATTAGGCGATAAAAGCCACATTTGGCTGCATTTTCCCACATTTGGAGATTCAACCCCCAGAACGGCCCCAAATCGCGGCTAAACTGGTCAGCGACGGCCAACACGTGTGGTCAGCGCCAACCAGCCGCTAACTAGCGGTTAACCAGCCTTAACTAGCAATAAATCCGGGAGAGAAAAAGGAGAGAAAGACTCAACTACAGCAGAGAAGCGACAAGATGGCGGCGGCGGGAGGAGGAGGAGGGGGCGGGGCCACGTCCCTGCGTCAGCGCGTATGGGGCTCGACGTCATCGCGCGGAGGGGTAGAACGTCACCGGCCCCGGCCCCTCCCCCCCCCTTCTCATTGACTTCAATGGAAGAAGTGCCCTGATCAAAGATGGCCGCCGCCTCCCCCGGGCTTCAATGGGGTTGAACTGCCAGTATCAAAGATGGCCGCCGCCTCTCCCTGGGCTTCAATGGAGACCAGTATCAGTATATCTTTATTGTCATTTTCCTGAGTCCTCACATACCCAGAGGAAACAAAAAAAACGTTGCTCAACCAGTGTCCATTCAGTGTGCAGTAAAAAATAACAACAAATAACTAGAAATAAAAAACATATATCATGAACAAATTAAATGAAACACTCTACTCTCTACTAGACATCAACAGGCGTTCCGATCGACAGCTGCTGCAGTGTGTCCAGGTTGATGGTTGGTGCGCGATACTTTGGCAGGGGGGCTAAGTCCGTTTATCAGTCTTATAGCCTGCGGGAAGAAGCTGAGGAGCATCCTGCTGGTTTTGCAGCTAATGCTCCTGTACCTCTTCCCAGATGGCAGGATGGAGAATATGTGATGCGATGGGTGGTAGGGGTCTTTGATGATGGAGATGGCTCTGCTGATACATCTCTGTATCAACAGAGTTGTATCAACAGGACTGGCCAAATTTTGTGTTGCAGTTTTATTGTGGTTGTGTGTTCTTTATTATTGTATCGCTGCAGACAACCCAAATTTCCACCAGCCTGGCTGTGTGGCAATAAATTATATCTAATCTAAATCTAATCTTCCTGTATATGTCCAGCAAGAAAGGGAGTGGAGCACCAATAATCCTGCTGGCGGTCTTCACAATCCTGTCTAGTTGGTGCCGTTCGTACGCCTTGCAGCTCCCGAACCAGGAAGTGATGCCGTTGGTTAATGTGCTCTCGATTGTCCCCCTATAAAAAGTTCGTAGGTGTGTAGTGGGGAGACCTGCTTTCCGTAGTCTTCGGAGAGGGTGTAGTCGCTGCTGGGCTCTCTTGACCAGTGCTGTGGTGTTGGTTGTGGACATCAGGTCATCTGACAGGTGGAGTCCTAGGAACTACACGCTGCTGACCCTTTCCACATCAGCTCCATCGATGTGCAGAGGTGTATGGTGTTGTTTTCCCGCCCTCCTGAAGTCAACCACCATCTCCTTAGTTTTTCCCACGTTGAGAATGAGGTTGTGGGATTTGCACCATCCTGTGAGCAGCTCCACCTCCATCCTGTACGCCGACTCATCATTGTCACTGATGAGACCCACCACTGTTGTGTCATCAGCGAACTTGTTGATGAAGTTGTTGTTGAGTCTAGCAGTACAGTCGTGTGTAAGCAGACTAAACAGCAGGGGGCTTAGGACACAGCCTTGGGGGCGAGCCAGTGCTCACGGCTATGGGTTTTGATGTCCTACTGCCCACCCTGACTGTCTGCTGCCGTTGTGATAGAAAGTTCAGGACCCAGTTACATGTGCCAGCATCAACCCCCAATAGCTCCAACTTCTCCACCAGCTGCTGCGGAATGATTGTGTTAAAAGCAGAGCTGAAATCTATGAAGAGGATCCTGGCATAAGTATTTTTCCGATCAAGGTGTGACAGTACGAGGTTCAGCGTTGTTGAGACTGCGTCCTCTGTGGATCGGTTGGCTCTGTAGGCGAACTGCAGTGGGTCTAGGTCGGCAGGTAGACTCTTTTTGATGTGCTGCATAACCAGTCGCTCAAAACACTTCATTGCTATGGGTGTTAGAGCCACTGGTCGAAAGTCATTATGGCAGGCTGGGTTTGGTTTCTTCGGGACAGGGACGATGGTGGCACTCTTAAGACAGTTGGGCGCTACTGCCTGGCTGAGTGAGATGTTAAAAATGTCTGTGAAGACATCTTTCAGTTGCTCGGCGCAGTCTCTTAAAACGCATCCAGGAATGTTGTCCGGCCCTGCAGCTTTGCGTGGATTGATGCTGGCAAAGGCCTTTTTAACTCCGGCTGCGGACAGCCTGAGCGACTGGTCACTGGGAGATGGCAGTAGTGCACGTGTCTGGGTGCTGTTTTTAACCTCAAACCGTGCGTAGAACTCGTTCAGTTCATCTGGTAGAGAGGGGTCGTTTTGGCATATCCGCAGCGGGGGTGGGGGCTTGTAGTCAGTGATGGTATGAAATCCCTGCCACAAGCGACAAAGTGTGTCTTTGTCATTTGCGAAGTGGCTATTAAGTTTTTGCCCATACAGCCTCTTCGCTTCCCTGATCCCCCGGGATAGGTTACTCCTTGCCAGTTTGAGATGACTGCCAGTATCAAAGATGGCCGCCACACACTGGGATTCATTCACATAGACCTCAATGGAGAAGACTGCCTTTACCAAAGATGGCCGCCGCCACCCCCCTGGGATTCATTCCCATTGACTTCAATGGAGCGACTGCCAGTAGCAAACATGGCCGCCGCCCCCGGGCCTCAATCCCCTCTCATTGACTTCAATGGGGGAAGTGCCTTGATCAAAGATGGCCGCTGCACCCCCTCATAGACTTCAATGGAAGATGTGCCAGTAGCAAAGATGGCCGCCGCCTCCCTGTGCATCACCATCCCCTCAATGACTTCAATGGGTAAGTGCCTTTAACAAAGATGGCCGCCGCCTCCCTGGGCTTCACTCCCATTTTCAATGAAGTGCCTTGATCAAAGATGGCCACATCCATGGGATTCATTCCCATTGACTTCAATGGAGTGGTGAAGTGCCTTGATCAAAGATGGCCACGTCCCCCCTGGGCTTCATTCCCATTGACTTCAAGGGGTTTTCGAAGAAGGGTTCGGCCCGAAACGTCGCCTATTTTTCCTTCGCTCCATAGATGCTGCTGCACCCGCTGAGTTTCCCCAGCAATTTTGTGTGACTTCAATGGAGTGCCTTGATCAAAGATGGCCACCTCCCCCTGGGCTTCACTCCCATTGACTTCAATGAAGTGCCTTGATCAAAGATGGCCACCTCCCCCTGGGCTTCACTCCCATTGACTTCAATGAAGTGCCTTGATCAAAGATGGCCACATCCCCCTGGGCTTCACTCCCATTGACTTCAATGGAGACCAAAGATTCAATTCAATTCAACTTCAGATTCAACTTTAATTGTCATTGTCAGTGTACGGCACAGAGACAACGAAATGCAGTTAGCAACGGAGAGACCTGTAGCGCCGGTGGCGGGGAGTGGGGAGGGGGAGGGGGAGAGAGAGAGTTTGGATTAGAAACATAGACAATAGGTGCAGGAGTAGAGGCCATTCGGCCCTTCGAGCCTGCACCATTCGCCATTCAATATGATCATGGCTGATCATCCAACTCAGTATCCTGTACCTGCCTTCTCTCCATACCCCCTGATCCCTTTAGCCACAAGGGCCACATCTAACTCCCTCTTAAATATAGCCAATGAACTGTGTGGCCTCAACTACCTTCTGTGGCAGAGAATTCCACAGATTCACCACTCTCTGTGTGTGTGGGAAAAAAATGTTTTCCTCATCTCGGTCCTAAAAGACTTCCCCCTTATCCTTAAACTGTGGCCCCTTGTTCTGGACTTCCCCAACATCGGAAACAATCTTCCTGCATCTAGCCTGTCCAACCCCTTAAGAATTTTGTAAGTTTCTATAAGATCCCCCCTCAATCTTCTAAATTCTAGCGAGTACAAGCCGAGTCTATCCAGTCTTTCTTCATATGAAAGTCCTGACATCCCAGGAATCAGTCTGGTGAACCTTCTCTGTACTCCCTCTATGGCAAGAATGTCTTTCCTCAGATTAGGAGACCAAAACTGTACGCAATACTCCAGGTGTGGTCTCACCAAGACCCTGTACAACTGCAGTAGAACCTCCCTGCTCCTATACTCAAATCATAAGCTAATGGCATGTTGGCCTTCATAGAGAGAGGGATTGAGTGTAGGTGCAAGGTGGACCTACTGCAGTTGTACAGGGCCCTGGTGACACCACACCTGGAGTATTGTGTGCAGTTTTGGTCTCCAAATTTGAGGAAGGATATTCTTGCTATTGAGGGAGCCCAGCGTAGGTTCACCAGGTTAATTCCTGAGATGATGGCAGGACTGACATATGTTGAAAGAATGGGACGACTGGGTTTGTATTCACTGGAATTCAGAAGGATGAGCGGGTATCTTATAGAATCGTATACAATTAGTGAGGGATTGGACAGGGTAGATGCAGGAAACATGTTCCCCATGTTGGGGGAGTCCAGAACTGTTAAGGTACATTTCTTAAAACAGACAACTCACAATAAGTTAGATCAACCAACACAAGCTTTACTGATTATTTAGCCGGCGAGAGTGGCAGGGGATACAAATTCAAGTATGCAACACACACTTAACCCTCCTGGGCCATCACTCTAATGAACAAAGGCCCACAGCATCTTTTGTTACTATTTTGGAAACGTGAAGTAAGTGACAGAGGCGAGGGAAAATAAGGAGATAAAAGGATGTGAGATAAGGAGAGAGGAATGTATATGTGTAGCTTTAAGGGACATTGTTCAGGTAGCATTTGGAGTATTGCATAGTTAACCAGAATGGTATAAAAACGAGGAACTGCAGATGCTGGTTTACAAAAATGGACACAAAACGCTGGAGTAACTCAGCGGGACAGGCAGCATCTCTGGACAGAAGGACTGAGTGACATTTCGGGTCGAGACTGAGGAGGGTCTCGACCAGAAATGTTACCCATTCCTTCCAGTATTTTGTGTTTACCTAAACAGCGCCTATCTATCCACGTGGCGGTGTGCCAGCAGGCTGGAGGAGCGGGCAAAGGCCTTGCCACAGAGCGGGCAGGTGAAGGGGCGCTGGCCAGTGTGGATTCGCCGGTGCTCCAGCAGGTGGTCAAGGCGGGTGTAGCCCTTACCACAGGACAGGCCGGGGAAGGGACGCTCACCGCTGTGGGTACGATATTGCTGCCACAGGCTGGACATGCGAGTGAAACCCTTGCCACACTCAGCGCACACTAAGGGTCTCTCTCCGGTGTGTATCCGCTGGTGCTCCCGCAGCCCCCGTGCTCTCTTGTCACAGTGGGAGCAGCTGCTCGCCGACGTGGGCCCGCCGGTGATGCCGCAACCCCCGCGAGCTGTCAAACGACTCACCACAGTACGGGCAGTCGTAGGGCTGGCCACTGGTGTGCACGTGCTGGTGAGACAGGGCGTGGGAGTCCATGGCAGAGTGCTCTCCACACACCGGGCTGGGGACGGGACTGTCACCGGTGTGAACCCGCTGGTGGGACAGCAGCCTGGTGGAGCAGATGAAGCCCTTGCCGCACTAGGCACAGGTGTAGGGGCGCTAGCCGGTGTGGGTGCGTTGGTGCCTCTGCAGGCTGCTGGAGCGGGTGAAGCCCTTGCCGCACTGGGCGCAGGTGTAGGGGCGCTCACCGGTGTGGGTGCGCTGGTGAAGCAGCAGGTTGGAGGACTGGGTGAAGCCCTTGCCGCACTGGGCGCAGGTGTAGGGGCGCTCGCCGGTGTGGGTGCGCTGGTGCTTCTGCAGGCTGCTGGACTGGGTGAAGCCCTTGCCGCACTGGGCGCAGGTGTAGGGGCGCTCGCCGGTGTGGGTGCGCTGGTGCTTCTGCAGGTGGCCGGAGTGGGTGAAGCCCTTGCCGCACTGGGCACAGGTGTAGGGACGCTCGCCGGTGTGGGTGCTGCGCTGGTGAACCAGCAGGCTGCTGGAATTGGTGAAGCCCTTGCCGCACTGGGCACAGGTGAAGGGGCGCTCGCCGGTGTGGGTGCTGCGCTGGTGAACCAGCAGGCTGTTGGACTGGGTGAAGCCCTTGCCGCACTGGGCGCAGGTGTATGGGCGTTCACCGGTGTGAATGCGCTGGTGTATCAGCAGCCTGGTGGAGTTGGTGAAGCCCTTGCCGCACTGGGCGCAGGTGTAGGGGCGCTCGCCGGTGTGGGTGCTGCGCTGGTGCTCCAGCAGGGCGCTGGACTGGGTGAAGCCCTTGCCGCACTGGGCACAGGAGAAGGGGCGTTCGCCAGTGTGGGAGCGCTGGTGCCTCTGCAGGCTGCTGGAGAGGGTGAAGCCCTTGCCGCAGTGGGCGCAGGTGTAGGGGCGCTCGCCGGTGTGGGTGCGCTGGTGATTCTGCAGGCTGGTGGAGTGGGTGAAGCCCTTGCCGCACTGGGCGCAGGTGTAGGGGCGCTCGCCGGTGTGGGTGCACTGGTGATTCTGCAGGCCGCTGTACCGGGTGAAGCCCTTGCCGCAGTAGCTACAGGTGTAGGGGCGCTCGCCGGTGTGCACGCGCCTGTGCACCTTCACGTCCGCGGACAACTTGAAGCTTTTGCCGCAGTCGGGGCAGGTGAAGGGCCGCTCACTGCTGTGCACCCGCCGGTGCGCCCACAGCGCCGATAACCGGGCAAAGCTCTTGCCGCAGGTGGAGCAGACATGGGGCTTCTCGCCCGTGTGCAACCGCCGGTGGGTCTCCAGGTCACTCGCCGTCTTGAAACTCTTGCTGCAGTCCGAGCAGTCGAAGGGGCGTTCTCCCGTGTGCACCCGCAGGTGGGTCTCCAGCTCGCTCGGGCTCCGCCAGGCCTTGCCACACACGTCGCACTCATAACGCTTCTCCTTGTTGTGCCCCGTCATCTGGTCCTCCATCGAAGCTCAGACCCTCGAAGCTCAGCCCGCACACCGAGCAGATGGGGGGCTCGCCGGCACCCTGGCCGCCCTCAATGGCCGCTCACGTCCCCGTCTCTCCGTCCACAGCAACGGCTCCTATACCCTGCAGGAGGGGAACACAGAGGGTCAACATGCTGGCAAACAGGACATTACTAGCACATATTGAGTGTGTTTATGGCGGAGGAAACCGTTATATAATTCTGCGCGGCACAGTGGAGCAGCGGTACAGTTGCTGCCTCACCGCCAGAGACCCGGGCTCGATCCTGACTACGGGTGCTGTCTGTGCGGAGTTTGTACGTTCTCCCTTTGACCTGCGTGGGTTTTCACTCCGGGTGCTCCTGTTTCCTCCAAAGACGTTCAGGGTTGTAGATGAATCGGCCTCCACAAAATTGCTGAATTGTCCCTAATGTGCGTGGGATAGTGCTAGTGTACGGGGTGATCGCTGGTCGGCACGGACTCCGTGGGCCAAAAGGCCTGTTGTTTCCGCGCTGCATCTCTAAACTAAACTAAACCAAAGAAGGGTGTCGACCCAAAACGCCACCCATTCCTACTCTCCACAGATGCTGCCTGACCCGCTGAGTTACTCCAGCACTTTGTGTCTATCTTCTCCACAGATGCTGCCTGACCCGCTGAGTTACTCCAGCACTTTGTCATAAAGTGATACAGCATTGGAAAGAGGCCCTTCGGCCCAATTCGTACCCGAATGGCCTCTACTCCTGCACCTATTGTCTATGTTTCTATTAAAGCCACATTTGCAGATTCTACCTCCAGAACGGCCCAAAATCGCTGATAAACAGCCACTGACAGCCAGCAGATCCAGTGAGCGCTAACCAGTTGCTAACTAGCGGTTAACCCGCCTTAACTAGCGATAAATCCCATTTGTATGTGTTTTCACCATTTTAGCACCAAACCGGCCCCAAATCGCTGCTAAACGGGTCAGCGACGGCCAACACGTCTAGTGAGCGGTAATCAGCCGCTAACCAGCGGTTAACCAGCCCTAACTAGCGATATTAGGCGATAAAAGCCACATTTGACTACATTTGACCACATTGGGAGTTTCAACCCCAGAACTGCCCCAAATCGCTGCTAAACTGGTCAGCAGCGGGCAACACGTGTGGTGAGCGTTAACCAGCCGTTAACCAAGTACTAACCAGTGGTTAACCCGCCCTAACTAGCGATAAAAGTCACATTTGACCACATTGGGAGATTAAACCCTAGAACGGCCCCAAATCGCCGTTAAACGGGCCAGGGAGGGTTAACACGTTTAGTGATCGTTAACCAGTTGCTAACCAGCGGTTAACCAGCCCTAACTAGCGATATTAGGCGATAAAAGCCACATTTGGCTGCATTTGACCACATTGGGAGATTCAACCCCCAGAACGGCCCCAAATCGCGGCTAAACTGGTCAGCGACGGCCAACACGTGTGGTCAGCGCTAACCAGCCGCTAACTAGCGGTTAACCCGCCTTAAATAGCGTAAATCCGCCGAAAAAGGAGAAGAAAAGGTGAGACTCAACTCCAGCAGAGAAGCGACAAGATGGCGGCGGCGGGAGGAGGAGGAGGGGGCGGGGCCACGTCACTGCGTCACCGCGTATGTGGCCCGACGTCATCGCGCGGAGGGGTAGAACGTCACCGGGCCCGGCCCCTCCCTTCTCATTGCCTTCAATGGAAGAAGTGCCCTGATCAAAGATGGCCGCCGCCTCTCCCTAGGCTTCAATGGAGATGACGGCCAGTATCAAAGATGGCCGCCACACACTGGGATTCATTCACATAGACCTCAATGGAGAAGACTGCCAGTAGCAAGGTGCCAAACCAGTGTTGTATTATGTGCTATAATGCACTATAATACAATGCATACTGCAATATAATGTTGTATTATGTTAGAAACATAGACAACAGGTGCAGGAGTAGAGGCCATTCGGCCCCTTCGAGCCTGCACCATTCGCCATTCAATATGATCATGGCTGATCATCCAACTCAGTATCCTGTACCTGCCTTCTCTCCATACCCCCTGATCCCTTTAGCCACAAGGGCCACATCTAACTCCCTCTTAAATATAGCCAATGAACTGTGGCCTCAACTACCTTCTGTGGCAGAGAATTCCAGAGATTCACCACTCTCTCTGTGAAAAATGTTTTCCTCATCTCGGTCCTAAAAGATTTCCCCCTTATCCTTAAACTGTGTGTGTGACCCCTTGTCCTGGACTTCCCCAACATCGGGAACAATCTTCCTGCATCCAGCCTGTCCAACCCCTTAAGAATGTTGTAAGTTTCTATAAGATCCCCCCTCAATCTTCTAAATTCTAGCGAGTACAAGCCGAGTCTATCCAGTCTTTCTTCATATGAAAGTCCTGCCATCCCAGGAATCAGTCTGGTGAACCTTCTCTGTACTCCCTCTACGGCAAGAATGTCTTTCCTCAGATTAGGAGACCAAAACTGTACCCAATACTCCAGGTGTGGTCTCACCAAGACCCTGTACAACTGCAGTAGAACCTCCCTGCTCTTATACTCAAATCCTTTTGCTATGAATGCTAACATACCATTGGCTTTCTTCACTGCCTGCTGCACCTGCATGCCTACTTTCAATGACTGGTGTACCATGACACCCAGGTCTCGTTGCATCTCCCCTTTTCCTAATCGGCCACCATTCAGATAATAGTCTACTTTCCTGTTCCAATGCCACCATATAACAATGACAGCACGGAAACAGGCCATCTCGGCCCTTCTAGTCCGTGCCGAACACGTATTCTCCCCTAGTCCCATCTACCTGCGCTCAGACCATAACCCTCCATTCCTTTCCCGTCCATATGCCGATCCAATTTATTTTTAAATGATAAAATCGAACCTGCCAGCCTCCACCACTTCCACTGGAAGCTCATTCCACACCGCTACCACTCTCTGAGTAACGTTCCCCCTCGTGTTACCCCTAAACTTCTGTCCCTTATTCTCAAGTCATGTCCCCTTGTTTGAATCTTCCCTACTCTCAGTGGGAAAAGCTTATCCACATCAACTCTGTCTATCCCTCTCATCATTTTAAAGACCTCTAACAAGTCCCCCCTTAACCTTCTGCGCTCCAAGGAATAAAGACCTAACTTGTTCAATCTTTCTCTGTAACTTAGTTGCTGAAACCCAGGCAACATTCTAGTAAATCTCCTCTGTACTCTCTCTATTTTGTTGACATCCTTCCTATAATTTGGTGACCAAAATTGTACACCATACTCCAGAATTGGCCTCACCAATGCCTTGTACAATTTTAACATTACATCCCAACTTCTATGCTCGACGTTTCACAGAGTGCTGGAGTAACGCAGCGGGTCAGGCAGCATCTGTGGAGAACATGGATAGGTGACGTTTCACAGAATGCTGGAATAACTCAGCGGGTCAGGCAGCATCTGTGGAGAACATGGATAGGTGACGTTTCACAGAGTGCTGGAGTAACTCAGCGGGTCAGGCAGCATCTGTGTGGAGAACATGGATAGGTGACGTTTCACAGAGTGCTGGAGTAACTCAGCGGGTCAGGCAGCATCTGTGTGGAGAACATGGATAGGTGACGTTTCACAGAGTGCTGGAGTAACTCAGCGGGTCAGGCAGCATCTGTGTGGAGAACATGGATAGGTGACGTTTCACAGAGTGCTGGAGTAACTCAGCGGGTCAGGCAGCATCCCTGGAGTGAAGGAACCTTCTTCAGACTGAGAGTCACAGGAGAGGGAGGTACAGAGATAAGGAAGTGTAAGGTGTTACTCCAGCACTCTGTATTATACAAATAGTGTCAGGTTAGGATAATGTGAAGTACAACGAGATCTGTGTGTCCTGGTACATCAGTCACTGAAAGTAAGCATGCAGGTACAGCAGGCAGTGAAGAAAGCTAATGGCATAGAAACATAGAAAATAGGTGCAGGAGTAGGCAGCCCTTCGAGCCTGCACCGCCATTCAATATGATCATGGCTGATCATCCAACTCAGTATCCTGTACCTGCCTTCTCTCCATACCCCCTGATCCCTTTAGCCACAAGGGTCACATCTAACTCCCTCTTAAATATAGCCAACGAACTGTGGCCTCAACTACCTTCTGTGGCAGAGAATTCCAGAGATTCACCACTCTCTGTGAAAAATGTTTTCCTCATCTCGGTCCTAAAAGATTTCCCCCTTATCCTTAAACTGTGTGTGACCCCTTGTTCTGGACTTCCCCAACATCGGAAACAATCTTCCTGCATCTAGCCTGTCCAACCCCTTAAGAATTTTGTAAGTTTCTATAAGATCCCCCCCTCAATCTTCTAAATTCTAGCGAGTACAAGCCGAGTCTATCCAGTCTTTCTTCATATGAAAGTCCTGCCATCCCAGGAATCAGTCTGGTGAACCTTCTCTGTACTCCCTCTACGGCAAGAATGTCTTTCCTCAGATTAGGAGACCAAAACTGTACGCAATACTCCAGGTGTGGTCTCACCAAGACCCTGTACAACTGCAGTAGAACCTCCCTGCTCTTATACTCAAATCATTTTGCTATGAATGCTAACATACCATTGGCTTTCTTCACTGCCTGCTGTACCTGCATGCCTACTTTCCATGACTGGTGTACCATGACACCCAGGTCTCGCTGCATCTCCCCTTTTCCTAATCGGCCACCATTCAGATAATAGTCTACTTTCCTGTTCTTGCCACCATATAACAATGACAGCACGGAAACAGGCCATCTCGGCCCTTCTAGTCCGTGCCGAACACGTATTCTCCCCTAGTCCCATCTACCTGCGCTCAGACCATAACCCTCCATTCCTTTCCCGTCCATATGCCGATCCAATTTATTTTTAAATGATAAAATCGAACCTGCCTCCACCACTTCCACTGGAAGCTCATTCCACACAGCTACCACTCTCTGAGTAACGTTCCCCCTCATGTTACCCCTAAACTTCTGTCCCTTAATTCTCAAGTCATGTCCTCTTGTTTGAATCTTCCCTACTCTCAGTGGGAAAAGCTTATCCACATCAACTCTGTCTATCCCTCTCATCATTTTAAAGACCTCTATCAAGTCCCCCCTTAACCTTCTGCGCTCCAAGGAATAAAGCCCTAACTTGTTCAATCTTTCTCTGTAACTTAGTTGCTGAAACCCAGGCAACATTCTCGTAAATCTCCTCTGTACTCTCTCTATTTTGTTGACATCCTTCCTATAATTTAGTGACCAAAATTGTACACCGTACTCCAGAATTGGCCTCACCAATGCCTTGTACAATTTTAACATTACATCCCAACTTCTATGCTCGACGTTTCACGAAGTGCTGGAGTAACGCAGCGGGTCAGGCAGCATCTGTGGAGAACATGGATAGGTGACGTTTCACAGAGTGCTGGAATAACTCAGCGGGTCAGGCAGCATCTGTGGAGAACATGGATAGGTGACGTTTCACAGAGTGCTGGAGTAACTCAGCGGGTCAGGCAGCATCTGTGTGGAGAACATGGATAGGTGACGTTTCACAGAGTGCTGGAGTAACTCAGCGGGTCAGGCAGCATCTGTGGAGAACATGGATAGGTGACGTTTCACAGAGTGCTGGAGTAACTCAGCGGGTCAGGCAGCATCTGTGTGGAGAACATGGATAGGTGACGTTTCACAGAGTGCTGGAGTAACTCAGCGGGTCAGGCAGCATCTGTGGAGAACATGGATAGGTGACGTTTCACAGAGTGCTGGAGTAACTCAGCGGGTCAGGCAGCATCCCTGGAGTGAAGGAACCTTCTTCAGACTGAGAGTCACCGGAGAGGGAGGCACAGAGATAAGGAAGTGTAAGGTGTTACTCCACCACTCTGTATTAAAGGAATAGTGTCAGGTTAGGAAAATGTGAAGTACAACGAGATCTGTGTGTCCTGTTACATCAGTCACTGAAAGTAAGCATGCAGGTACAGCAGGCAGTGAAGAAAGCTAATGGCATAGAAACATAGACAATAGGTGCAGGAGAAGAGGCCATTCGGTCCTTCGAGCCTGCACCGCCATTAAATATGATCATGGCTGATCATCCAACTCAGTATCCTGTACCTGCCTTCTCTCCATACCCCCTGATCCCTTTAGCCACAAGGGTCACATCTAACTCCCTCTTAAATATAGCCAATGAACTGTGGCCTCAACTACCTTCTGTGGCAGAGAATTCCAGAGATTCACCACACTCTGTGTGAAAAATGTTTTCCTCATCTCGGTCCTAAAAGATTTCCCCCTTATCCTTAAACTGTGTGTGTGACCCCTTGTTCTGGACTTCCCCAACATCGGAAACAATCTTCCTGCATCTAGCCTATCCAACCCCTTAAGAATTTTGTAAGTTGCTATAAGATCCCCCCTCAATCTTCTAAATTCTAGCGAGTATAAGCCGAGTCTATCCAGTCTTTCTTCATATGAAAGTCCTGCCATCCCAGGAATCAGTCTGGTGAACCTTCTCTGTACTCCCTCTACGGCAAGAATGTCCTTCCTCAGATTAGGAGACCAAAACTGTACCCAATACTCCAGGTGTGGTCTCACCAAGACCCTGTACAACTGCAGTAGAACCTCCCTGCTCTTATACTCAAATCCTTTTGCTATGAATGCTAACATACCATTGGCTTTCTTCACTGCCTGCTGCACCTGCATGCCTACTTTCAATGACTGGTGTACCATGACACCCAGGTCTCGTTGCATCTCCCCTTTTCCTAATCGGCCACCATTCAGATAATAGTCTACTTTCCTGTTCTTGCCACCATATAACAATGACAGCACGGAAACAGGCCATCTCGGCCCTTCTAGTCCGTGCCGAACACGTATTCTCCCCTAGTCCCATCTACCTGCGCTCAGACCATAACCCTCCATTCCTTTCCCGTCCATATGCCGATCCAATTTATTTTTAAATGATAAAATCGAACCTGCCTCCACCACTTCCACTGGAAGCTCATTCCACACAGCTACCACTCTCTGAGTAACGTTCCCCCTCATGTTACCCCTAAACTTCTGTCCCTTAATTCTCAAGTCATGTCCCCTTGTTTGAATCTTCCCTACTCTCAGTGGGAAAAGCTTATCCACATCAACTCTGTCTATCCCTCTCATCATTTTAAAGACCTCTATCAAGTCCCCCCTTAACCTTCTGCGCTCCAAGGAATAAAGACCTAACTTGTTCAATCTTTCTCTGTAACTTAGTTGCTGAAACCCAGGCAACATTCTAGTAAATCTCCTCTGTACTCTCTCTATTTTGTTGACATCCTTCCTATAATTTGGTGACCAAAATTGTACCCCATACTCCAGAATTGGTCTCACCAATGCCTTGTACAATTTTAACATTACATCCCAACTTCTATGCTCGACATTTCACAGAGTGCTGGAGTAACGCAGCGGGTCAGGCAGCATCTGTGGAGAACATGGATAGGTGACGTTTCACAGAGTGCTGGAATAACTCAGCGGGTCAGGCAGCATCTGTGGAGAACATGGATAGGTGACGTTTCACTGAGTGCTGGAGTAACTCAGCGGGTCAGGCAGCATCCCTGGAGTGAAGGAACCTTCTTCAGACTGAGAGTCACAGGAGAGGGAGGCACAGAGATAAGGAAGTGTAAGGTGTTACTCCAGCACTCTGTATTATACAAATAGTGTCAGGTTAGGATAATGTGAAGTACAACGAGATCTGTGTGTCCTGTTACATCAGTCACTGAAAGTAAGCATGCAGGTACAGCAGGCAGTGAAGAAAGCTAATGGCATAGAAACATAGACAATAGGTGCAGGAGTAGAGGCCATTCGGCCCTTCGAGCCTGCACCATTCGCCATTCAATATGATCATGGCTGATCATCCAACTCAGTATCCTGTACCTGCCTTCTCTCCATACCCCCTGATCCCTTTAGCCACAAGGGTCACATCCAACTCCCTCTTAAATATAGCCAACGAACTGTGGCCTCAACTACCTTCTGTGGCAGAGAATTCCAGAGATTCACCACTCTCTGTGAAAAATGTTTTCCTCATCTCGGTCCTAAAATATTTCCCCCTTATCCTTAAACTGTGTGTGTGACCCCTTGTTCTGGACTTCCCCAACATCGGGAACAATCTTCCTGCATCTAGCCTATCCAACCCCTTAAGAATTTTGTAAGTTTCTATAAGACCCCCCCCCTCAATCTTCTAAATTCTAGCGAGTACAAGCCCAGTCTATCCAGTCTTTCTTCATATGAAAATCCTGCCATCCCAGGAATCAGTCTGGTGAACCTTCTCTGTACTCCCTCTATGGCAAGAATGTCTTTCCTCAGATTAGGAGACCAAAACTGTACGCAATACTCCAGGTGTGGTCTCACCAAGACCCTGTACAACTGCAGTAGAACCTCCCTGCTCTTATACTCAAATCCTTTTGCTATGAATGCTAACATACCATTGGCTTTCTTCGCTGCCTGCTGCACCTGCATGCCTACTTTCAATGACTGGTGTACCATGACACCCAGGTCTCGTTGCATCTCCCCTTTTCCTAATCGGCCACCATTCAGATAATAGTCTACTTTCCTGTTCTTGCCACCATATAACAATGACAGCACGGAAACAGGCCACCTCGGCCCTTCTAGTCCGTGCCGAACACGTATTCTCCCCTAGTCCCATCTACCTGCGCTCAGACCATAACCCTCCATTCCTTTCCCGTCCATATGCCGATCCAATTTATTTTTAACTGATAAAATCGAACCTGCCTCCACCACTTCCACTGGAAGCTCATTCCACACAGCTACCACTCTCTGAGTAACATTCCCCCTCATGTTACCCCTAAACTTCTGTCCCTTAATTCTCAAGTCATGTCTGAACCTCTTGTTTGAATCTTCCCTACTCTCAGTGGGAAAAGCTTATCCACATCAACTCTGTCTATCCCTCTCATCATTTTAAAGACCTCTATCAAGTCCCCCCTTAACCTTCTGCGCTCCAAGGAATAAAGACCTAACTTGTTCAACCTTTCTCTGTAACTTAGTTGCTGAAACCCAGGCAACATTCTCGTAAATCCCCTCTGTACTCTCTCTATTTTGTTGACATCCTTCCTATAATTTGGTGACCAAAATTGTACACCATACTCCAGAATTGGTCTCACCAATGCCTTGTACAATTTTAACATTACATCCCAACTTCTATGCTCGACATTTCACAGAGTGCTGGAGTAACGCAGCGGGTCAGGCAGCATCTGTGGAGAACATGGATAGGTGACGTTTCACAGAGTGCTGGAGTAACTCAGCGGGTCAGGCAGCATCTGTGTGGGGAACATGGATAGGTGACGTTTCACAGAGTGCTGGAGTAACTCAGCGGGTCAGGCAGCATCTGTGTGGAGAACATGGATAGGTGACGTTTCACAGAGTGCTGGAGTAACTCAGCGGGTCAGGCAGCATCTGTGGAGAACATGGATAGGTGACGTTTCACAGAGTGCTGGAGTAACTCAGCGGGTCAGGCAGCATCTGTGGAGAACATGGATAGGTGACGTTTCACAGAGTGCTGGAGTAACTCAGCGGGTCAGGCAGCATCCCTGGAGTGAAGGAACCTTCTTCAGACTGAGAGTCACAGGAGAGGGAGGCACAGAGATAAGGAAGTGTAAGGTGTTACTCCAGCACTGTTTATACAAATAGTGTCAGGTTAGGATAATGTGAAGTACAACGAGATCTGTGTGTCCTGTTACATCAGTCACTGAAAGTAAGCATGCAGGTACAGCAGGCAGTGAAGAAAGCTAATGGCATAGAAACATAGACAATAGGTGCAGGAGAAGAGGCCATTCGGCCCTTCGAGCCTGCACCGCCATTCAATATGATCATGGCTGATCATCCAACTCAGTATCCTGTACCTGCCTTCTCTCCATACCCCCTGATCCCTTTAGCCACAAGGGCCACATCTAACT
Source organism: Amblyraja radiata (assembly GCF_010909765.2). Lineage (NCBI taxonomy): Eukaryota > Metazoa > Chordata > Chondrichthyes > Rajiformes > Rajidae > Amblyraja > Amblyraja radiata. Next base: position 463,403 of record NW_022630171.1, read on the forward strand.
CCCTCTTAAATATAGCCAACGAACTGTGGCCTCAACTACCTTCTGTGGCAGAGAATTCCAGAGATTCACCACTCTCTCTGTGAAAAATGTTTTCCTCATCTCGGTCCTAAAAGATTTCCCCCTTATCCTTAAACTGTGACCCCTTGTTCTGGACTTCCCCAACATCGGAAACAATCTTCGTGCATCCAGCCTGTCCAACCCCTTAAGAATGTTGTAAGTTTCTATAAGATCCCCCCCTCAATCTTCTAAATTCTAGCGAGTACAAGCCGAGTCTATCCAGTCTTTCTTCATATGAAAGTCCTGACATCCCAGGAATCAGTCTGGTGAACCTTCTCTGTACTCCCTCTATGGCAAGAATGTCTTTCCTCAGATTAGGAGACCAAAACTGTACGCAATACTCCAGGTGTGGTCTCACCAAGACCCTGTACAACTGCAGTAGAACCTCCCTGCTCCTAGACTCAAATCATAAGCTAATGGCATGTTGGCCTTCATAGAGAGAGGGATTGAGTGTAGGTGCAAGGTGGACCTACTGCAGTTGTACAGGGCCCTGGTGACACCACACCTGGAGTATTGTGTGCAGTTTTGGTCTCCAAATTTGAGGAAGGATATTCTTGCTATTGAGGGAGCCCAGCGTAGGTTCACCAGGTTAATTCCTGAGATGATGGCAGGACTGACATATGTTGAAAGAATGGGACGACTGGGTTTGTATACACTGGAATTCAGAAGGATGAGCGGGTATCTTATAGAATCGTATACAATTAGTGAGGGATTGGACAGGGTAGATGCAGGAAACATGTTCCCATGTTGGGGGAGTCCAGAACTGTTAAGGTACATTTCTTAAAACAGACAACTCACAATAAGTTAGATCAACCAACACAAGCTTTACTGATTATTTAGCCTGCGAGAGTGGCAGGGGATACAAATTCAAGTATGCAACACACACTTAACCCTCCTGGGCCATCACTCTAATGAACAAAGGCCCACAGCATCTTTTGTTACTATTTTGGAAACGTGAAGTAAGTGACAGAGGCGAGGGAAAATAAGGAGATAAAAGGATGTGAGATAAGGAGAGAGGAATGTATATGTGTAGCTTTAAGGGACAATGTTCAGGTAGCATTTGGAGTATTGCATAGTTAACCAGAATGGTTTAAAAACGAGGAACTGCAGATGCTGGTTTACAAAAATGGACACAAAACGCTGGAGTAACTCAGCGGGACAGGCAGCATCTCTGGACAGAAGGACTGAGTGACATTTCGGGTCGAGACTGAGGAGGGTCTCGACCAGAAACGTTACCCATTCCTTCCAGTATTTTGTGTTTACCTAAACAGCGCCTATCTATCCACGTGGCGGTGTGCCAGCAGGCTGGAGGAGCGGGCAAAGGCCTTGCCACAGAGCGGGCAGGTGAAGGGGCGCTGGCCAGTGTGGATTCGCCGGTGCTCCAGCAGGTGGTCAAGGCGGGTGTAGCCCTTACCACAGGACAGGCCGGGGAAGGGACGCTCACCGCTGTGGGTACGATATTGCTGCCACAGGCTGGACATAACCATATAACCATATAACAATGACAGCACGGAAACAGGCCATCTCGACCCTTCTAGTCCGTGCCGAACACATAATCTCCCCCAGTCCCATCTACCTGCGCTCAGACCATAACCCTCCATTCCTTTCTCATCCATATAACTATCCAATTTATTTTTAAATGATAAAAACGAACCTGCCTCCACCACCTTCACTGGAAGCTCATTCCACACAGCTACCACTCTCTGAGTAAAGAAGTCCCCCCTCATGTTACCCCTAAACTTCAGTCCCTTAATTCTCAAGTCATGTCCCCTTGTTTGAATCTTCCCTACTCTCAGTGGGAAAAGCTTTTCCACGTCAACTCTGTCTATCCCTCTCATCATTTAAAAAACCTCTATCAAGTCCCCCCTTAACTTTCTGCGCTCCAAAGAATAAAGCCCTAACTTGTTCAACCTTTCTCTGTAACTTAGTTGCTGAAACCCAGGCAACATTCTAGTAAATCTCCTCTGTACTCTCTCTATTTTGTTGACATCCTTCCTATAATTAGGCGACCAAAATTGTACCCCATACTCCAGAATTGGCCTAACCAATGCCTTGTACAATTTTAACATTACATCCCAACTTCTATACTCAATGCTCTGATTTATAAAGGCCAGCACACCAAAAGCTTTCTTTACCACCCTATCTACATGAGATTCCACTTTCAGGGAACTGTGCACAGTTATTCCCAGATCCCTCTGTTCACCTACATTCTTCAATTCCCTACCATTTACCATGTACGTCCTATTTTGATTTGTCCTGCCAAGATGTAGCACCTCACACTTATCAGCATTAAACTCCATCTGCCATCTTTCAGCCCACTCTTCCAACTGGCATAAATCTCTCTGTACACTTTGAAACTCTACTTCATTACCCGCAACCCCACCTATCTTAGTATCATCTGCATACTTACTAATCCAATTTACCACACCATCGTCCAGATCATTGATGTACATGACAAACAACAGTGGACCCAACACAGATCCCTGTGGCACCCCACTCGTCACTGGCCTCCAACCTGACAAACAACCATCCACCATTACTCTCTGGCATCTCCCATTCAGCCACTGTTGAATCCACCTTGCTACTCCACCATTAATACCCAACCATTGAACCTTCTTAACCAACCTTCCATGAGGAACCTTGTCAAAGGCCTTTCTGAAGTCCATATGCGACATGCGAGTGAAACCCTTGCCAGACTCAGCGCACTCAAAGGGTCTCTCTCCGGTGTGTATCCGCTGGTGCTCCCGCCGCCCCCGTGCTCTCTTGTCACAGTGGGAGCAGCTGCTCGCCGACGTGGGTCCGCTGGTGATGCCGCAACCCCCGCGAGCTGTCAAACGACTCACCGCAGTACGGGCAGTCGTAGGGCGGGACACTGGTGTGCACGTGCTGGTGACACAGGGAGTGGGAGTCCATGGCAGAGTGCTCTCCACACACTGGGCTGGGGACTGGACGGTCACCGGTGTGAACCCGCTGGTGGGACAGCAGCCTGATGGAGCAGGTGAAGCCCTTGCCACACTGGGCGCAGGTGTAGGGGCGTTCGCCGGTGTGGGTGCGCTGGTGCACCAGCAGCGTGGCGGAGATGGTGAAGCCCATTCCACACTGGGCGCAGGTGAAGGGGCGTTCGCCAGTGTGGGTGCGCTGGTGCTCCAGCAGGTTGGAGGACTGGGTGAAGCCCTTGCCGCACTGGGCGCAGGTGTAGGGGCGCTCCCCGGTGTGGGTGCGCTGGTGCCTCTGCAGGGAGCCAGAGTTGGTGAAGCCCTTGCCGCACTGGGCGCAGGTGTAGGGGCGCTCACCGGTGTGGGTGCGCTGGTGACTCTGCAGGGAGCCAGAGTTGGTGAAGCCCTTGCCGCACTGGGCGCAGGTGAAGGGGCGTTCGCCAGTGTGGGAGCGCTGGTGATTCAGCAGCCTGGTGGAGCTGGGGAAGCCCTTGCCGCATTGAGCGCAGGTGTAGGGGTGCTTGCCGGTGTGGGTGCGTTGGTGCCTATACAGGTTGGAGGGCTGGGTGAAGCCCTTGCCACACTGGGCGCAGGTGTAGGGGCGTTCGCCGGTGTGGGTGCGCTGGTGCACCAGCAGCGTGGCGGAGAGGGTGAAGCCCTTTCCACACTGGGCGCAGGTGAAGGGGCGTTCGTCAGTGTGGGTGAGCTGGTGCCTCTGCAGGCTGCCATACTGGGTGAAGCCCTTGCCGCACTGGGCGCAGGTGTAGGGGCGCTCACCGGTGTGGGTGCGCTGGTGACTCTGCAGGGAGCCAGAGTTGGTGAAGCCCTTGCCGCACTGGGCGCAGGTGAAGGGGCGTTCGCCAGTGTGGGAGCGCTGGTGATTCAGCAGCCTGGTGGAGCTGGGGAAGCCCTTGCCGCATTGAGCGCAGGTGTAGGGGTGCTTGCCGGTGTGGGTGCGTTGGTGCCTATACAGGTTGGAGGGCTGGGTGAAGCCCTTGCCACACTGGGCGCAGGTGTAGGGGCGTTCGCCGGTGTGGGTGCGCTGGTGCACCAGCAGCGTGGCGGAGAGGGTGAAGCCCTTTCCACACTGGGCGCAGGTGAAGGGGCGTTCGTCAGTGTGGGTGAGCTGGTGCCTCTGCAGGCTGCCATACTGGGTGAAGCCCTTGCCGCACTGGGCGCAGGTGTAGGGGCGCTCACCGGTGTGGGTGCGCTGGTGACTCTGCAGGGAGCCAGAGTTGGTGAAGCCCTTGCCGCACTGGGCGCAGGTGAAGGGGCGTTCGCCAGTGTGGGAGCGCTGGTGATTCAGCAGCCTGGTGGAGCTGGGGAAGCCCTTGCCGCATTGAGCGCAGGTGTAGGGGTGCTTGCCGGTGTGGGTGCGTTGGTGCCTATACAGGTTGGAGGGCTGGGTGAAGCCCTTGCCACACTGGGCGCAGGTGTAGGGGCGTTCGCCGGTGTGGGTGCGCTGGTGCACCAGCAGCGTGGCGGAGAGGGTGAAGCCCTTTCCACACTGGGCGCAGGTGAAGGGGCGCTCGCCAGTGTGGGTGAGCTGGTGCCTCTGCAGGCTGCCATACTGGGTGAAGCCCTTGCCGCACTGGGCGCAGGTGTAGGGGCGCTCACCGGTGTGGGTGCGCTGGTGCCTCTGCAGGGAGCCAGAGTTGGTGAAGCCCTTGCCGCACTGGGCGCAGGTGTAGGGGCGCTCGCCAGTGTGGGTGCGCTGGTGATTCTGCAGGCTGGAGAACTGGCTGAAGCCCTTGCCGCACTGGGCGCAGGTGAAGGGGCGCTCGCCGGTGTGGGTGAGCTGGTGAACCAGCAGCCTGGTGGAGGTTGGGAAGCCCTTGCCGCATTGGGCGCAGGTGTAGGGGCGCTCGCCGGTGTGGGTGCGCTGGTGATCCAGCAGGCCGCTGTACTGGGTGAAGCCCTTGCCGCAGTCGCTACAGGTGTAAGGGCGCTCGCTGGTGTGCACGTGCCTGTGCACCTTCAGTTCCCTGGACGACTTGAAGCCTTTGCCACAGTCGGAGCAGGTGAAGGGCCACTCACTGCTGTGCACCCGCTGGTGCACCCACAGCGCCGACACCCGGGCAAAGCTCTTGCCGCAGGTGGAGCAGACATGGGGCTTCTCGCCCGTGTGCAACTGCCGGTGCTGCCGTAGCCCAGACAACAAGGCAAAGTTCTTGCCACATGTGGAGCAGCCATAGGGCTTCTCGCCCGTGTGCAACCGCCGGTGGGTCTCCAGGACATCCGCCGTCTTGAAACTCTTGCCGCAGTCCGAGCAGTCGAAGGGCCGTTCTCCCGTGTGCACCCGCCGGTGGGCCTCCAGCTCGCTCGGGCTCCGGCAGGCCTTGCCACACACGTCACACTCATAACGCTTCTCCTTGTTGTGCCCCGTCATCTGGTCCTCCATCGAAGCTCAGACCCTCAAAGCTCAGCCCGCACACCGAGCAGATGGGGGGCTCGCCGGCACCCTGGCCGCCCTCAATGGCCGCTCACGTACCCGTCTCTCCGTCCACAGCAACGGCTCCTAAACCCTGCAGGAGGGGAACACAGAGGGTCAACAAGCTGGCAAACAGGACATTACTAGCACATATTGAGTGTGTTTATGGCGGAGGAAACCGTTATATAATTCTGCGCGGCACAGTGGAGCAGCGGTACAGTTGCTGCCTCACCGCCAGAGACCCGGGCTCGATCCTGACTACGGGTGCTGTCTGTGCGGAGTTTGTACGTTCTCCCTTTGACCTGCGTGGGTTTTCACTCCGAGTGCTCCTGTTTCCTCCAAAGACGTTCAGGGTTGTAGATGAATCGGCCTCCACAAAATTGCTGAATTGTCCCTAATGTGCGTGGGATAGTGCTAGTGTACGGGGTGATCGCTGGTCGGCACGGACTCCGTGGGCCGAAAGGCCTGTTGTTTCCGCGCTGCATCTCTAAACTAAACTAAACCAAAGAAGGGTGTCGACCCAAAACGCCACCCATTCCTACTCTCCACAGATGCTGCCTGACCCGCTGAGTTACTCCAGCACTTTGTGTCTATCTTCTCCACAGATGCTGCCTGACCCGCTGAGTTACTCCAGCACTTTGTGTCTATCTTCTCCACAGATGCTGCCTGACCCGCTGAGTTACTCCAGCACTTTGTCATAAAGTGATACAGCATTGGAAAGAACTCCGGCATTCGGCCCAACTCGTACCCGAATGGCCTCTACTCCTGCACCTATTGTCTATGTTTCTATTAAAGCCACATTTGCAGATTCTACCTCCAGAACGGCCCAAAATCGCTGATGAACAGCCACTGACTGCCAGCACATCCAGTGAGTGCTAACCAGTTGCTAACTAGCGGTTAACCCGCCTTAACTAGCTTTTTAGCACCAAACCGGCCCCAAATCGCTGCTAAACGGGTCAGCGACGGCCAACACGTCTAGTGAGCGGTAACCAGCGGTTAACCAGCCCTAACTAGCGATATTAGGCGATAAAAGCCACATTTGACCACATTGGGAGATTCAACCCCAGAACTGCCCCAAATCGCTGCTAAACTGGTCAGCGGCGGCCAACACATGTGGTGAGCGTTAACCAGCCGTTAACCAACTACTAACCAGTGGTTAACCGCCGTAACTAGCGATAAAAGTCACATTTGACCACATTGGGAGATTAAACCCTAGAACGGCCCCAAATCGCCGCTAAACGGGCCAGGGAGGGTTAACACGTTTAGTGATCGTTAACCAGTTGCTAACCAGCGGTTAACCAGCCCTAACTAGCGATATTAGGCGATAAAAGCCACATTTGGCTGCATTTTTCCACTTTTGGAGATTCAACCCCCAGAACGGCCCCAAATCGCGGCTAAACTGGTCAGCGACGGCCAACACGTGTGGTCAGCGCTAACCAGCCGCTAACCAGCGGTTAACCCGCCCTAACTAGCGATAAATCCGCCGTTTCCCGGGTTATTGGCGGCCGGAAGTTGCGGATTCCGCTCCCGCCGCCCCCTGGGGTTCCGCGCGGGGCCGTTTCCGGGCGGAAAAGGGATGAAAAAGAGAGAAAAGGGAGAAAGACTCAACTCCAGCAGAGAAGCGACAAGATGGCGGCGGCGAGAGGGCGGGGCCACGTCCCTGCCCTGAACGTCACCGCGTAAGGGGCCTCGACGTCATCGCGCGGAGGGGTAGAACGTCACCGGCCCGGCCCCTCAATGGAAGAAGTGCCCTGATCAAAGATGGCCGCCGCCCCCTCGGTTTCACTCCCACTGGCTTCAATGGAGATGACTGCCAGTATCAAAGATGGCCGCCCACACACACGACTCAATGGGGAAGACTGCCTTGATGAAAGATGGCCGCTGCCCCATTTCATACATTGAAGTCTGAAGAAGGGTTTCGGCCCGAAACGTCGCCTATTTCCTTCGCTCTATAGATGCTGCTGCACCCGCTGAGTTCCTCCAGCAAGTTTGTGTACCTCCCATTTCATACACTTCAATGGAAGACGTGACTTTACCAAAGATGGCCGCCCCCCCGGGATTCATTCCCATTGACTCCAATGGAGACGACTGCCAGTAGCAAAAATGGCCGTCACCCCTGGGCCCCATTGACTTCAATGGGGGAAGTGCCTTGATCAAAGATGGCCGCTGCACTCCCTTCATAGACTTCAATGGAAGCTGTGCCAGTAGCAAAGGTGGCCGCCGCCTCCCTGTGCATCACCACCCCCTCTCAATGACTACAATGGGGAAGTGCCTTTAACAAAGATGGCCGCCCCCGCCCCACTGGGCTTCACCTACCATTGACTTCAATGAAGTGCCGTGATCAAAGATGGCCACCTTCCTGGGACTCACTCCCATTGAGTGGATAAGTGCCTTGATCAAAGATGGCCACCTTCCTGGGATTCATCCCCATTGAGTGGAGAAGTGCCTTGATCAAAGATGGCCACCCCAGCTTCATTCCCATTGACTTTAATGGAGATATGACTTGGTCAAAGATGGCCACCCCCACTGACTTCAATGGAGTGGGGAAGTGCCTTGATCAAAGATGGCCACCTCCCTCTGGGCTTCACTCCCTTTGACTTCAATGGAGACCAAAGATTCAATTCAATTCAACTTCAGATTTAACTTTAATTGTCATTGTCAGTGTACGGTACAGAGACAACGAAATGCATTTAGCAACGGAGAGACCTGTAGCGCCTCCTGGATGGTAGGAGCTCCCGGATGGTAGGCCTCATCAGCAACAAGGATGAGTCGGCCTACAGGGAGGAGGTCCAGCTCCTAGCAGCATGGTGCGCTGACAACAACCTGGCCCTTAACGCCAAGAAGACCAAGGAGCTCATTGTAGACTTCAGGAAGTCTAGGGGCGGCACGCACACCCCCATCCCCATTAACGGGACGGAGGTGGAACGTGTTTCTAGCTTCTGGTTCCTGGGGGTCAACATCTCCGATGACTTCTCTTGGACCCACAATACCTCAACTCTGATCAAGAAGGCTCACCAGCGTCTCTTCTTCCTGAGGAGACTGAAGAAGGTCCATCTGTCTCCTCAGATCCTGGTGAACTTCTACCGCTGCACCATCGAGAGCATCCTTACCAACTGCATCACAGTATGGTATGGCAACTGCTCTGTCTCCGACCGGAAGGCATTGCAGAGGGTGGTGAAAATTGCCCAACGCATCACCGGTTCCTCGCTCGCTCCCCTCCATTGAGTCTGTCCAAAGCAAGCGTTGTCTGCGGAGGGCGCTCAGCATCGCCAAGGACTGCTCTCACCCCAACCACGGACTGTTTACCCACCTACCATCCGGGAGGCGCTACAGGTCTCTCCGTTGTTGCCGGACCAGCAGGTCCAGGAACAGCTTCTTCCCTGCGGCTGTCACTCTACTCAACAACGTACCTCGGTGACTGCCAATCACCCCCCCGGACACTCCTCCCACAGGAAAAACACTGTCTGTATATATGCTAATGTAAATATTTATTCAAATCATATGCTATGTCGCTCTTCCAGGGAGATGCTAAATGCATTTCGTTGTCTCTGTACTGTACACGGACAATGACAATTAAAGTTGAATCTGAATGTGAATCTGAGGAGGGTAAACAGTCCATGGTTGGGGTGAGAGCAAGTCCTTGGCGATGCTGAGCGCCCTCCGCAGACAACGCTTGCTTTGGACAGATTCGATGGAGGGGAGCGAGCAAGGAACCGGCGATGCGTTGGGCAATTTTAACCACCTTCCGGTCGGAGACAGAGAAGTTGCCGTAGCATACTGTGATACAGTTGGTAAGGATGCTCTCGATGGTGCAGCGGTAGAAGTTCACCAGGATCTGAGGAGACAGATGGACCTTCTTCAGTCTCCTCAGGAAGAAGAGACGCTGGTGAGCCTTCTTGATCATATTGAATGGCGGTGCAGGCTCGAAGGGCCGAATGGCCTACTCCTGCACCTATTTTCTATGTTTCTATGTTAATGATAACTACCCTAAGCAAAGCATGAAAGACTTTCAGGTGAAAGGAAGCTGTGTGTGATGTGTAGAGTGGTCATTCATTGAACTTTGGACTGGACCGATAGTTGTACATGGATGCTCTTGCTCAATAGACACAGAGTGCTGGAGTAACTCAGCGGGTCAGGCAGCATCTGTGTGGAGAACATGGATAGGTGACGTTTCACAGAGTGCTGGAGTAACTCAGCGGGTCAGGCAGCATCTGTGGAGAACATGGATAGGTGACGTTTCACAGAGTGCTGGAGTAACTCAGCGGGTCAGGCAGCATCTGTGTGGAGAACATGGATAGGTGACGTTTCACAGAGTGCTGGAGTAACTCAGCGGGTCAGGCAGCATCTGTGTGGAGAACATGGATAGGTGACGTTTCACAGAGTGCTGGAGTAACTCAGCGGATCAGGCAGCATCCCTGGAGTGAAGGAACCTTCTTCAGACTGAGAGTCACAGGAGAGGGAGGCACAGAGATAAGGAAGTGTAAGGTGTTACTCCAGCACTCTGTATTAGACGAATAGTGTCAGGTTAGGATAATGTGAAGTACAACGAGATCTGTGTGTCCTGGTACATCAGTCACTGAAAGTAAGCATGCAGGTACAGCAGGCAGTGAAGAAAGCTAATGGCATAGAAACATAGAAAATAGGTGCAGGAGTAGGCCATTCGGTCCTTCGAGCCTGCACCATTCGCCATTAAATATGATCATGGCTGATCATCCAACTCAGTATCCCGTACCTGCCTTCTCTCCATATCCCCTGATCCCTTTAGCCACAAGGGTCACATCCAACTCCCTCTTAAATATAGCCAACGAACTGTGGCCTCAACTACCTTCTGTGGCAGAGAATTCCAGAGATTCACCACTCTCTGTGAAAAATGTTTTCCTCATCTCGGTCCTAAAAGATTTCCCCCTTATCCTTAAACTGTGACCCCTTGTTCTGGACTTCCCCAACATCGGGAACAATCTCCCTGCATCTAGCCTATCCAACCCCTTAAGAATTTTGTAAGTTTCTATAAGATCACCCCTCAATCTTCTAAATTCTAGCGAGTACAAGCCCAGTCTATCCAGTCTTTCTTCATATGAAAGTCCTGACATCCCAGGAATCAGTCTGGTGAACCTTCTCTGTACTCCCTCTATGGCAAGAATGTCTTTCCTCAGATTAGGAGACCAAAACTGTACGCAATACTCCAGGTGTGGTCTCACCAAGACCCTGTACAACTGCAGTAGAACCTCCCTGCTCTTATACTCAAATCCTTTTGCTATGAATGCTAACATACCATTGGCTTTCTTCACTGCCTGCTGCACCTGCATGCCTACTTTCAATGACTGGTGTACCATGACACCCAGGTCTCGTTGCATCTCCCCTTTTCCTAATCGGCCACCATTCAGATAATAGTCTACTTTCCTGTTCTTGCCACCATATAACAATTCCAGCATGGAAACAGGCCATCTCGGCCCTTCTAGTCCGTGCCGAACACGTATTCTCCCCTAGTCCCATCTACCTGCGCTCAGACCATAACCCTCCATTCCTTTCCCGTCCATATGCCGATCCAATTTATTTTTAAATGATAAAATCGAACCTGCCAGCCTCCACCACTTCCACTGGAAGCTCATTCCACACAGCTACCACTCTCTGAGTAACGTTCCCCCTCATGTTACCCCTAAACTTCTGTCCCTTAATTCTCAAGTCATGTCCCCTTGTTTGAGTCTTCCCTACTCTCAGTGGGAAAAGCTTATCCACATCAACTCTGTCTATCCCTCTCATCATTTTAAAGACCTCTAACAAGTCCCCCCTTAACCTTCTGCGCTCCAGGGAATAAAGACCTAACTTGTTCAATCTTTCTCTGTAACTTAGTTGCTGAAACCCAGGCAACATTCTAGTAAATCTCCTCTGTACTCTCTCTATTTTGTTGACATCCTTCCTATAATTTGGTGACCAAAATTGTACACCATACTCCAGAATTGGTCTCACCAATGCCTTGTACAATTTTAACATTACATCCCAACTTCTATGCTCGACGTTTCACAGAGTGCTGGAGTAACTCAGCGAGTCAGGCAGCATCTGTGGAGAACATGGATAGGTGACGTTTCACAGAGTGCTGGAGTAACTCAGCGAGTCAGGCAGCATCTGTGTGGAGAACATGGATAGGTGACATTTCACAGAGTGCTGGAGTAACTCAGCGGGTCAGGCAGCATCTGTGGAGAACATGGATAGGTGACGTTTCACAGAGTGCTGGAGTAGCTCAGCGGATCAGGCAGCATCTGTGGAGAACATGGATAGGTGACGTTTCACAGAGTGCTGGAGTAACTCAGCGGGTCAGGCAGCATCTGTGGAGAACATGGATAGGTGACGTTTCACAGAGTGCTGGAGTAACTCAGCGGGTCAGGCAGCATCCCTGGAGTGAAGGAACCTTCTTCAGACTGAGAGTCACAGGAGAGGGAGGCACAGAGATAAGGAAGTGTAAGGTGTTACTCCAGCACTGTTTATACAAATAGTGTCAGGTTAGGATAATGTGAAGTACAACGAGATCTGTGTGTCCTGGTACATCAGTCACTGAAAGTAAGCATGCAGGTACAGCAGGCAGTGAAGAAAGCTAATGGCATAGAAACATAGAAAATAGGTGCAGGAGTAGGCCATTCGGCCCTTCGAGCCTGCACCGCCATTAAATATGATCATGGCTGATCATCCAACTCAGTATCCTGTACCTGCCTTCTCTCCATACCCCCTGATCCCTTTAGCCACAAGGGTCACATCTAACTCCCTCTTAAATATAGCCAATGAACTGTGGCCTCAACTACCTTCTGTGGCAGAGAATTCCATAGATTCACCACTCTCTGTGTGGGGAAAATGTTTTCCTCATCTCGGTCCTAAAAAATTTCCCCCTTATCCTTAAAACTTGATGATGGAGTTCACACTGTGGCTGGCTACACAGTCATGAGTATAGAGTGAGTACAGCAGGGGGCTGAGCACTCATTAGTATAGAGTGAGTACAGCAGGGGGCTGAGCACTCGTTAGTATAGAGTGAGTACAGCAGGGGGCTGAGCACTCATTGGTATAGAGTGAGTACAGCAGGGGGCTGAGCCCCCTTGTTCTGGACTTCCCCAACATCGGGAACAATCTTCCTGCATCTAGCCTGTCCAACCCCTTAAGAATTTTGTAAGTTTTGTAATATAGCCAATGAACTGTGTGGCCTCGACTACCTTCTGTGGCAGAGAATTCCAGAGATTCACCGCTCTCTGTGTGGGAAAAATGTTTTCCTCATCTCGGTCCTAAAAGATTTCCCCCTTATCCTTAAACTGTGACCCCTTGTTGCGGACTTCCCCAACATTGGGAACAATCTTCCTGCATCTAGCCTGTCCAACCCCTTAAGAATTTTGTAAGTTTCTATAAGATCCCCCCTCAATCTTCTAAATTCTAGCGAGTACAAGCCGAGTCTATCCAGTCTTTCTTCATAAGACAGTCCTGACATCCCAGGAATCAGTCTGGTGAACCTTCTCTGCACTCCCTCTATGGCAATAATGTCCTTCCTCAGATTAGGAGACCAAAACTGTACGCAATACTCCAGGTGTGGTCTCACCAAGACCCTGTACAACTGCAGTAGAACCTCCCTGCTCCTAGACTCAAATCCTTTTGCTATGAAAGCTAACATACCATTCGCTTTCTTCACTGTCTGCTGCACCTGCATGCCCACTTTCAATGACTGGTGTACCATGACACCCAGGTCTCGCTGCATCTCCCCTTTTCCTAGTCGGCCACCATTTAGATAATAGTCTGCTTTCCTGTTTTTGCCACCAAAATGGATAACCTCACATTTATCCACATTATACTGCATCAGCCAAACATTTGCCCACTCATCCAGCCTATCCAAGTCACCTTGCAGTCTCCTAGCATCCTCCTCACAGCTAACCCTGCCCCCCAGCTTAGTGTCATCCGCAAACTTGGAGATATTGCCTTCAATTCCCTCATCCAGATCATTAATATATATTGTAAATAGCTGGGGTCCCAGCACTGAGCCTTGCGGTACCCCACTAGTCACTGCCTGCCATTGTGAAAAGGACCCGTTTACTCCTACTCTTTGCTTCCTGTTTGCCAGCCAGTTCTCTATCCACATCAATACTGAACCCCCAATGCCGTGTGCTTTAAGTTTGTAAACTAATCTCTTATGTGGGACCTTGTCGAAAGCCTTCTGGAAGTCCAGATACACCACATCCACTGGTTCTCCCCTATCCACGCTACTAGTTACATCCTCAAAAAATTCTATAAGATTCGTCAGACATGATTTACCTTTTGTAAATCCATGCTGACTTTGTCCAATGATTTCACCACTTTCCAAATGTGCTGCTATCCCATCTTTAATAACTGACTCTAGCAGTTTCCCCACTACCGACGTTAGACTAACTGGTCTGTAATTCCCCGTTTTCTCTCTCCCTCCCTTCTTAAAAAGTGGGGTTACGTTTGCTACCCGCCAATCCTCAGGAACTACTCCAGAATCTAAAGAGTTTTGAAAGATTATTACTAATGCATCCACTATTTCTGGAGCTACTTCCTTAAGTACTCTGGGATGCAGCCTATCTGGCCCTGGGGATTTATCGGCCTTTAATCCATTCAATTTACCCAACACCACTTCCCGGCTAACCTGGATTTCACTCAATTCCTCCAACTCCTTTGACCCACGGTCCCCTGCTATTTCCGGCAGATTATTTATGTCTTCCTTAGTGAAGACGGAACCAAAGTAGTTATTCAATTGATCCGCCATATCCTTGTTTCCCATGATCAACTCACCTGTTTCTGACTGCAAGGGACCTACATTTGTTTTAACTAATCTCTTTCTTTTCACATATCAGTATGCTGCTTTTTCTGGCTAATTTGTACGCATCATCCTTCGCTTTGATACTATCCCTGATTTCCCTTGTTATCCACGGATGCACTATCTTCCCTGAAGACGTGCCTTTTCCAAAGATGGCCGCCCCCCCCGGGATTCATTCCCATTGACTTCAATGGAGACGACTGCCAGTAGCAAATATGGCCGCCACTGCCCCCCCCCCCCCCCCCCCCCCCCGGGCCTCAATCCCCTCATTGACTTCAATGGGGGAAGTGCCTTGATCAAAGATGGCCGCTGCACCCCCTCATAGACTTCAATGGAAGATGTGCCAGTAGCAAAGATGGCCGCCGCCTCTCTGTGCACCACCATCCCCTCAATGACTTCAATGGGTAAGTGCCTTTAACAAAGATGGCCACCGCCTCCCCTGGGCTTCACTCCCATTGACTGCAATGAAGTGCCTTGATCAAAGATGGCCACCTCCCCCCTGGGCTTCACTCCCATTGACTTCAATGGAGACCAAAGATTCAATTCAATTCAACTTCAGATTCAACTTTAATTGTCATTGTCAGTGTACGGTACAGAGACAACGAAATGCAGTTAGCAATGGAGAGACCTGTAGCGCCGGTGGCGGGGGGAGGGGAGGGGGGTGGGGAGGGGGACAGAGAGAAGGGGGAGAGATAGTTTGGATTAGAAACATAGACAACAGGTGCAGGAGTAGAGGCCATTCGGCCCTTCGAGCCTGCACCATTCGCCATTCAATATGATCATGGCTGATCATCCAACTCAGTATCCTGTACCTGCCTTCTCTCCATACCCCCTGATCCCTTTAACCACAAGGGCCACATCTAACTCCCTCTTAAATATAGCCAATGAACTGTGGCCTCAACTACCTTCTGTGGCAGAGAATTCCACAGATTCACCACTCTCTGTGTGTGGGGAAAAAAATGTTTTCCTCATCTCGGTCCTAAAAGATTTCCCCCTTATCCTTAAACTGTGACCCCTTGTCCTGGACTTCCCCAACATCGGGAACAATCTTCCTGCATCTAGCCTGTCCAACCCCTTAAGAATTTTGTAAGTTTCTATAAGATCCCCCCCTCAATCTTCTAAATTCTAGCGAGTACAAGCCGAGTCTATCCAGTCTTTCTTCATATGAAAGTCCTGACATCCCAGGAATCAGTCTGGTGAACCTTCTCTGTACTCCCTCTATGGCAATAGAATAGAATAGAATAGAATATGTTTATTGTCATTGCACAAAACTGAGCAACGAAATTCCATTTGCTTCTCCTCCGTTAAAAGAAATACAACACAACAACCAATACACATATGTACAGTTAATAGTAAAATAATAGATACATTTTTAAAAAGTTTAAAAGAATTTAGCGGTATTCCTCGAAGTTACTTCTTGCTTCCCAGTGTTCACTATTGGAGTTAAGCTCTTTTACCGCACATGGGTAGAAACTATTTTTTAGTCTACCGGTGCGAGCCTGTAGAGGCCTGAGTCGCCTCCCCGAGGGTAGCAGAGTAAAAAGGTGGTTGGCAGGGTGGGATGTGTCCTTCTTGATATTTATGGCCCTGCGCAAGCATCGGGCCTTGTATATATCATCCAAGGAGGGCAGGTTAGCGTTTGTAATGCTCTGCGCAGTTTTTATAATTCCCTGCAGCGCCCTCCTCTCAGCCACAGTACAGCTGGCAAACCACACCAGGATTCCATAGGAGAGGATACTCTCCACGGCTCATCGATAGAAGGACAGCAGCAGCGGCTGTGAGACGTTTGCTCTCCGCAGAGACCTCAGGAAATACAGCCGCTGATGAGACTTCTTCACGAGAGTGACGGTGTTCATTTGCCATTTGAGGTCCTGGGAGATGTTTATTCCCAGGAACCTAAAGTCGTTGACTCTCTCCACCATGTCTCCTTTGATGTATAAGGGAGCAGGTTCCTCTCTCCTCTTCCTCCTGAAGTCAACGACAAGTTTGGTGGCAAAAACAGGAAAGCAGACTATTATCTAAATGGTGGCCGACTAGGAAAAGGGGAGATGCAGCGAGACCTGGGTGTCATGGTACACCAGTCATTGAAAGTGGGCATGCAGGTGCAGCAGGCAGTGAAGAAAGCCAATGGTATGTTAGCTTTCATAGCAAAAGGATTTGAGTATAGGAGCAGGGAGGTTCTACTGCAGTTGTACAGGGTCTTGGTGAGACCACACCTGGAGTATTGCGTACAGTTTTGGTCTCCAAATCTGAGGAAGAACATTATTGCCATAGAGGGAGTGCAGAGAAGGTTCACCAGACTGATTCCTGGGATGACAGGACTGTCTTATGAAGAAAGATTGGATAGACTTGGTTTATACTCTCTAGAATTGAGGAGATTGAGAGGGGATCTTATAGAAACTTACAAAATTCTTAAGGGGTTGGACAGGCTAGATGCAGGAAGATTGCTCCCGATGTTGTGGAAGTCCAGGACAAGGGGTCACAGCTTAAGGATAAGGGGGAAATCCTTTAAAACCGAGATGAGAAGAACTTTTTTCACACAGAGAGTGGTGAATCTCTGGAACTCCCTGCCACAGAGGGTAGTCGAGGCCAGTTCATTGGCTATATTTAAGAGGGAGTTAGATGTGGCCCTTGTGGCTAAGGGGATCAGGGGGTATGGAGAGAAGGCAGGTACGGGATACTGAGTTGGATGATCAGCCATGATCATATTGAATGGCGGTGCAGGCTCGAAGGGCCGAATGGCCTCTACTCCTGCACCTAATTTCTATGTTTCTATGTTTCTATGTTTTGTCTTTGATGGGTTGAGTACCAGGTTGTTTTTGGTACACCAGACAGTCAGTTTTTGGACTTCATCCCTGTAGGCAGACTCGTCGTTGTTGTTTATCAGTCCCACCACAGTCGTGTCGTCCGCAAACTTGATGATCCTGTTTGTACTGTGTGTTGGTATACAGTCGTAAGTGTATATTGTATACAAGATGGGACTCAGCACACAACCTTGTGGCGCTCCTGTGCTGAGCGTCAGGACTGGGGAGTAATTGGACCCCATCCTGACAGTCTGTGGGCGGTCTGTTAAAAAGTCCTTAATCCATCCGCATGTGTTTGCATTAACACCCAGATCAGACAGTTTGTCCACCATTCTGCTGGGGATGATTGGATTAAATGCAGAACTAAAATCTACAAATAACGTCCTCACATATGAGCCAGGACGCTCCAGATGTGTCAGTGCAGAATGTAGAGCCATGTTGATGGCATCCTCCGTTGACCTATTAGCTCTATATGCAAACTGATGCTGATCCAGGGTGGATGGGAGTGAGGACTTAATGTGGGCCAGGACCAGCCGTTCAAAACACTTCATCACCGTTGAAGTGAGAGCAACAGGTCTATAGTCATTCAAGCTGGTAATGGATGTTTTTTTGGGTACAGGCACGATGGTAGCAGTCTTAAAGCATTTAGGGACAGTGCACGTTGACAGAGAGAGGTTAAAGATTTTGCTAAAAACCTCCGCCAACTGGTCTGCACAGTCCCGCAATACTCTCCCTGGGATGCCATCTGGGCCAGCAGCCTTCCTGGGGTTGACCCTGCGGAGTGTTCTTCTGATGTCCTCCGTACTCACAGTGAGTGGCGGGTTGTCAGTGCTGGGTGCGGCTGCAGGTGCAGGCTCTGCCTCATTCAGCTCAAACCGGGCGAAAAAATGGTTGAGCTCCTCAGCTAGCGAGTTGTTACTGCTGCAGATGATCGGCCCCCCTTGCCCTTGTAGTTTGTGAGTTGCTGAATGCCCTGCCAGACACGCCGAGGGTCCCTCTCGTTGAAACACCCCTCTATCCTTCTTCCATAGGCTGTCTTTGCCTCTTTAATGGCTCTCTTTAGTTTAGATCTGGCAGTGCTGTACAATTCATCACTGCCAGATCTAAAGGCTGAGTTCCGTTCCCTCAGCAGTTTCCTGACATCCCTGGTCATCCATGGTTTGTTGTTTGGGTAGCACCTGACCTCCCTGTTGACAGTGACGTAGTCAATACAGTTCTGTATATAGAACATGACTGTGGATGTATATTCATGCATGTCCTGGTTTGCAAACAAGTCCCACTCGGTGCGCTCAAAACAGTCCTGAAGTTGGGCGGCAGCGCCCTCGGGCCAAGTCTTTATGCTTCTCACACTGGGCTTGGTTCTCATAATGAGAGGTCTGTATGCCGGGGTGAGAAAGAGTGATAGATGGTCAGACTGGCCGAGATGAGGGAGAGAGGAGGCTTTGTATCCATCCCTAATGTTGCTGTACACGTGATCCAGTGTATTTTGACCTCTCGTTGGACACGTGACATACTGGTGGAATTTAGGGAGGACAGTTTTTAGATTAGCCTGGTTGAAATCTCCAGCCACGATGAAAATCCCATCAGGATGCGCAGTCTGTAATTTGTTGATTGATGCTAGCAGGGTGTTCAGTGCTAGCTTGATGGTGGCACTTGGTGGAATATAAACAGCCAGAATAACAACAGCTGTGAACTCCCGCGGCAGGTAGAAGGGTCGACATTTCAGTGTAATAAACTCCATTTCTGGTGAACAATGTCTCTCGACAACGTTTACATTCGTACACCACTTCTCATAGGAGTAAATACATAGCCCCCTCTGCTCTTACCAGTCAGTGCCTTGATCAAAGATGGCCGCTCCACCCCCTCATAGACTTCAATGGAAGATGTGCCAGTAGCAAAGATGGCCGCCGCCTCTCTGTGCATCACCATCCCCTCTCAATGACTTCAATGGTAAGTGCCTTTAACAAAGATGGCCGCCGCCGCCCTGGGCTTCATCTCCCATTGACTTCAATGAAGTGCCTTGATCAAAGATGGCCACCTCCCCCTGGGCTTCACTCCCATTGACTTCAATGGGGACTAAAGATTCAATTCAATTCAACTTCAGATTCAACTTTAATTGTCATTGTCAGTGTACGGTACAGAGACAACGAAATGTAGTTAGCAACGGAGAGACCTGTAGCGCCAGTGGCGGGGGGAGGGGAGGGGAGGGGGGGAGGAGACAGAGAGAAGGGGGAGATAGTTTGGATTAGAAACATAGACAATAGGTGCAGGAGTAGAGGCCATTCGGCCCTTCGAGCCTGCACCATTCGCCATTCAATATGATCATGGCTGATCATCCAACTCAGTATCCTGTACCTGCCTTCTCTCCATACCCCCTGATCCCTTTAGCCACAAGGGCCACATCTAACTCCCTCTTAAATATAGCCAATGAACTGTGTGGCCTCAACTACCTTCTGTGGCAGAGAATTCCACAGATTCACCACTCTCTGTGTGGGAAAAAAATGTTTTCCTCATCTCGGTCCTAAAAGATTTCCCCCTTATCCTTAAACTGTGACCCCTTGTTCCGGACTTCCCCAACATCGGGAACAATCTTCCTGCATCTAGCCTGTCCAACCCCTTAAGAATTTTGTAAGTTTCTATAAGATCCCCCCTCAATCTTCCAAATTCTAGCGAGTACAAACCGAGTCCATCCAATCTTTCTTCATATGAAAGTCCTGCCATCCCAGGAATCAGTCTGGTGAACCTTCTCTGTACTCCCTCTACGGCAAGAATGTCTTTCCTCAGATTAGGAGACCAAAACTGTACGCAATACTCCAGGTGTGGTCTCACCAAGACCCTGTACAACTGCAGTAGAACCTCCCTGCTCCTATACTCAAGTCATAAGCTAATGGCATGTTGGCCTTCATAGAGAGAGGGATTGAGTGTAGGTGCAAGGTGGACCTACTGCAGTTGTGCAGGGCCCTGGTGACACCACACCTGGAGTATTGTGTGCAGTTTTGGTCTCCAAATTTGAGGAAGGATATTCTTGCTATTGAGGGAGCCCAGCGTAGGTTCACCAGGTTAATTCCTGAGATGATGGCGGGACTGACATATGTTGAAAGAATGGGACGACTGGGTTTGTATTCACTGGAATTCAGAAGGATGAGCGGGTATCTTATAGAATCGTATACAATTAGTGAGGGATTGGACAGGGTAGATGCAGGAAACATGTTCCCCATGTTGGGGGAGTCCAGAACTGTTAAGGTACATTATTATCTAAATGGTGGCCGACTAGGAAAAGGGGAGATGCAGCGAGACCTGGGTGTCATGGTACACCAGTCATTGAAAGTGGGCATGCAGGTGCAGCAGGCAGTGAAGAAAGCGAATGGTATGTGAGCTTTCATAGCAAAAGGATTTGAGTATAGGAGCATGGAGGTTCTACTGCAGTTGTACAGGGTCTTGGTGAGACCACACCTGGAGTATTGCGTACAGTTTTGGTCTCCAAATCTGAGGAAGGACATTATTGCCATAGAGGGAGTGCAGAGAAGGTTCACCAGACTGATTCCTGGGATGTCAGGACTGTCTTATGAAGAAAGACTGGATAGACTTGGTTTATACTCTCTAGAATTTAGGAGATTGAGAGGGGATCTTATAGAAACTTACAAAATTCTTAAGGGGTTGGACAGGCTAGATGCAGGAAGATTGCTCCCGATGTTGGGGAAGTCCAGGACAAGGGGTCACAGCTTAGGGATAAGGGGGAAATCCTTTAGGACCTAGATGAGAAGAACTTTTTTCACACAGAGAGTGGTGAATCTCTGGAAATCCCTGCCACAGAGGGTAGTCGAGGCCAGTTCATTGGCTATATTTAAGAGGGAGTTAGATGTGGCCCTTGTGGCTAAGGGGATCAGAGGGTATGGAGAGAAGGCAGGTACGGGATACTGAGTTGGATGATCAGCCATGATCATATTGAATGGCGGTGCAGGCTCGAAGGGCCGAATGCCCTACTCCTGCACCTATTGTCTATGTTTCTATGTCTCTCTCCGGTGTATATCCGCTGGTGCTCCCGCCGCCCCCGTGCTCTCTTGTCACAGTGGGAGCAGCGGCTCGCCGACATGGGCCCGCCGGTGCTGCCGCAACCCCCACGCGCTGTCAAACGACTCACCGCAGTACGGGCAGTCGTAGGGCGGGACACTGGTGTGCACGTGTTGGTGAGACAGGGCGTGGGAGTCCATGGCAGAGCGCTCTCCACACACCGGGCTGGGGACTGGACGGTCACCGGTGTGAACCCGCTGGTGGGACAGCAGCCTGGTGGAGCAGATGAAGCCCTTGCCGCACTGGGCACAGGTGTAGGGGTGCTCGCCGGTGTGGGTGCGTTGGTGCCTATACAGGTTGGAGGACTGGGTGAAGCCCTTGCCACACTGGGCACAGGTGTAGGGGCGCTCGCTGGTGTGTGTGCGCTGGTGCTTCTGCAGGCCGCTGGACTTGGTGAAGCCCTTGCCGCACTGGGCGCAGGTGTACTCGCCGGTGTGGGTGCGCTGGTGCTTCAGCAGGTTGGAGGACTGGGTGAAGCCCTTGCCACACTGGGCGCAGGTGTAGGGGCGTTCGCCGGTGTGGGTGTGCTGGTGCACCAGCAGCGTGGCGGAGAGGGTGAAGCCCTTTCCACACTGGGCGCAGGTGAAGGGGCGTTCGCCAGTGTGGGTGAGCTGGTGCCTCTGCAGGCTGCCATACTGGGTGAAGCCCTTGCCGCACTGGGCGCAGGTGTAGGGGCGCTCGCCGGTGTGGGTGCGCTGGTGAACCAGCAGGGCGCCAGAGTTGGTGAAGCCCTTGCCGCACTGGGCGCAGGTGTAGGGGCGCTCGCCGGTGTGGGTGCGCTGGTGATTTTGCAGGCCGCTGTACTGGGTGAAGCCCTTGCCGCAGTCGCTACAGGTGTAGGGGCGCTCGCCGGTGTGCACGTGCCTGTGCACCTTCAGTTCCCTGGACGACTTGAAGCCTTTGCCACAGTCGGAGCAGGTGAAGGGCCGCTCACTGCTGTGCACCCGCTGGTGCACCCACAGCGCCGACACTCGGGCAAAGCTCTTGCCGCAGGTGGGGCAGACATGGGGCTTCTCGCCCGTGTGCAACTGCCGGTGCTGCCGTAGCCTAGACAACAAGGCAAAGTTCTTGCCACATGTGGAGCAGCCATAGTCCTTCTCGCCCATGTGCAACCGCCGGTGGGTCTCCAGGACATCCGCCGTCTTGAAACTCTTGCCGCAGTCCGAGCAGTCGAAGGGCCGTTCTCCCGTGTGCACCCGCCGGTGGGCCTCCAGCTCGCTCGGGCTCCGGCAGGCCTTGCCACACACGTCACACTCATAACGCTTCTCCTTGTTGTGCCCCGTCATCTGGTCCTCCATCGAAGCTCAGACCCTCGAAGCTCAGCCCGCACACCGAGCAGATGGGGGGCTCACCGGCACCCTGGCCGCCCTCAATGGCCGCTCACGTCCCCGACTCTCCGTCCACAGCAACGGCTCCTAAACCCTGCAGGAGGGGAACACAGAGGGTCAACATGCTGGCAAACAGGACATTACTAGCACATATTGAGTGTGTTTATGGCGGAGGAAACCGTTATATAATTCTGTGCGGCACAGTGGAGCAGCGGTACAGTTGCTGCCTCACCGCCAGAGACCCGGGCTCGATCCTGACTACGGGTGCTGTCTGTGTGGAGTTTGTACGTTCTCCCTTTGACCTGCGTGGGTTTTCATTCTGGGTGTTCCGATTTCCTCCAACATTTCAAAGACGTTCAGGGTTGTAGATGAATCGGCCTCCACAAAATTGCTGAATTGTCCCTAATGTGCGTGGGATAGTGCTAGTGTACAGGGTGATCGCTGGTCGGCACGGACTCCGTGGGCCGAAAGGCCTGTTGTTTCCGCGCTGCATCTCTAAACTAAACTAAACCAAAGAAGGGTGTCGACCCAAAACGCCACCCATTCCTACTCTCCACAGATGCTGCCTGACCCGCTGAGTTACTCCAGCACTTTGTGTCTATCTTCTCCACAGATGCTGCCTGACCCGCTGAGTTACTCCAGCACTTTGTGTCTATCTTCTCCACAGATGCTGCCTGACCCGCTGAGTTACTCCAGCACTTTGTCATAAAGTGATACAGCATTGGAAAGAGGCCCTTCGGCCCAACTCGTACCCGAATGGCCTCTACTCCTGCACCTATTGTCTATATTTCTATTAAAGCCACATTTGCAGATTCTACCTCCAGAACGGCCCAAAATCGCTGATAAACAGCCACTGACAGCCAGCACATCCAGTGAGAGCTAACTAGTTGCTAACTAGCGGTTAACCCGCCTTAACTAGCGATAAATCCCATTTGTGTGTGTTTTCACCATTTTAGCACCAAACCGGCCCCAAATCGCTGCTAAACGGGTCAGCGACGGCCAACACGTCTAGTGAGCGTTAACCAGCCGCTAACCAGTGGTTAATCAGCCACAACTAGCGATATTAGGCGATAAAAGCCACATTTGACTACATTTGACCACATTGGGAGTTTCAACCCCAGAACTGCCCCAAATCGCTGCTAAACTGGTCAGCGGTGGCCAACACATGTGTTGAGCGTTAACCAGCCGTTAACCAACTACTAACCAGTGGTTAACCCGCCCTAACTAGCGATAAATGTCACATTTGACCACATTGGGAGATTCAACCCTAGAACGGCCCCAAATCGCCGCTAAACGGGCCAGGGGGGGTTAACACGTTTAGTGAACGTTAACCAGTTGCTAACCAGCGGTTAACCAGCCCTAACTAGCGATATTAGGCGATAAAAGCCACATTTGGCTGCATTTTTCCACATTGGGAGATTCAACCCCCAGAACGGCCCCAAATCGCGGCTAAACTGGTCAGCGACGGCCAACACGTGTGGTCAGCGCTAACCAGCCGCTAACCAGCGGTTAACCCGCCTTAAATAGCGTAAATCCGCCGAAAAAGGAGAAGAAAAGGAGAGAAAGACTCAACTCCAGCAGAGAAGCGACAAGATGGCGGCGGCGGGAGCAGGAGGAGGGGGCGGGGCCACGTCACAAACGTCAGCGCGTCCCTGCCCACAACGTCACCGCGTATGGGGCACGACGTCATCGCGCGGAGGGGTAGAACGTCACCGGGCCCGGCCCCTCCCCCCCCCCTTCTCATTGACTTCAATGGGAAGAAGTGCCCTGATCAAAGATGGCCGCCGCCTCTCCCCCTGGGCTTCAATGGGGTTGAACTGCCAGTATCAAAGATGGCCGCCGCCTCTCCCTGGGCTTCAATGGAGACCAGTATCAGTATATCTTTATTGTCATTTTCCTGAGTCCTCACATACCCAGAGGAAACAACAAAACCGTTGCTCAACCCAGTGTCCATTCAGTGTGCAGTAAAAAATAACAACAAATAACTAGAAATAAAAAACATATATCATGAACAAATTAAATGAAACACTCTACTCTCTACTAGACATCAACAGGCGTTCCGATCGGCAGCCGCTGCAGTGTGTCCAGGTTGATGGTTGGTGCGCGATACTTTGGCAGGGGGCTAAGTCCGTTTATCAGTCTTATAGCCTGCGGGAAGAAGCTGAGGAGCATCCTGCTGGTTTTGCAGCTAATGCTCCTGTACCTCTTCCCAGATGGCAGGATGGAGAATATGTGATGCGATGGGTGGTAGGTGACTTTGATGATGGAGATGGCTCTGCTGATACATCTCTGTATCAACAGAGTTGTATCAACAGGACTGGCCAAATTTTGTGCCCTCCACTACAGTGATGAATTCTGTGGTGGATGTTTGTGTTACAGTTTTATTGTGGTTGTGTGTTCTTTATTATTGTATCGCTGCAGACAACCCAAATTTCCACCAGCCTGGCTGTGTGGCAATAAATTATATCTAATCTAAATCTAATCTTCCTGTATATGTCCAGCAAGAAAGGGAGTGGAGCACCAATAATCCTGCTGGCGGTCTTCACAATCCTGTCTAGTTGGTGCCGTTCGTACGCCTTGCAGCTCCCGAACCAGGAAGTGATGCCGTTGGTTAATGTGCTCTCGATTGTCCCCCTATAAAAAGTTCGTAGATGTGTAGTGGGGAGACCTGCTTTCCGTAGTCTTCGGAGAGGGTGTAGTCGCTGCTGGGCTCTCTTGACCAGTGCTGTGGTGTTGGTTGTGGACATCAGGTCATCTGACAGGTGGAGTCCTAGGAACTTCACGCTGCTGACCCTTTCCACATCAGCTCCATCGATGTGCAGAGGTGTATGGTGTTGTTTTCCCGCCCTCCTGAAGTCAACCACCATCTCCTTAGTTTTTCCCACGTTGAGAATGAGGTTGTGGGATTTGCACCATCCTGTGAGCAGCTCCACCTCCATCCTGTACGCCGACTCATCATTGTCACTGATGAGACCCACAACTGTTGTGTCATAGGCGAACCTGTTGATGAAGTTGTTATTGAGTCTAGCAGTACAGTCGTGTGTAAGCAGACTAAACAGCAGGGGGCTTAGGACACAGCCTTGGGGCGAGCCAGTGCTCACGGCTATGGTTTTTGATGTCCTACTGCCGACCCTGACTGTCTGCTGCCGTTGTGATAGAAAGTTCAGGACCCAGTTACATGTGCCAGCATCAACACCCAATAGCTCCAACTTCTCCACCAGCTGCTGCGGAATGATTGTGTTAAAAGCAGAGCTGAAATCTATGAAGAGGATCCTGGCATAAGTATTTTTCCGATCAAGGTGTGACAGTACGAGGTTCAGTGTTGTTGAGACTGTGTCCTCTGTGGATCGGTTGGCTCTGTAGGCGAACTGCAGTGGGTCTAGGTCAGCAGGTAGACTCTTTTTGATGTGCTGCATAACCAGTCGCTCAAAACACTTCATTGCTATGGGTGTTAGAGCCACTGGTCGAAAGTCATTATGGCAGGCTGGGTTTGGTTTCTTCGGGACAGGGACGATGGTGGCACTCTTAAGACAGTTGGGCACTACTGCCTGGCTGAGTGAGATGTTAAAAATGTCTGTGAAGACATCTTTCAGTTGCTCGGCGCAGTCTCTTAAAACGCATCCAGGAATGTTGTCCGGCCCTGCAGCTTTGCGTGGATTGATGCTGGCAAAGGCTTTTTTAACTCCGGCTGCGGACAGCCTGAGCGACTGGTCACTGGGAGATGGCAGTAGTGCACGTGTCTGGGTGCTGTTTTTAACCTCAAACCGTGCGTAGAACTCGTTCAGTTCATCTGGTAGAGAGGGGTCGTTTTGGCATATCCGCAGCGGGGGTGGGGGCTTGTAGTCAGTGATGGTATGAAATCCCTGCCACAAGCGACGTGTGTCTTTGTCATTTGCGAAGTGGCTATTAAGTTTTTGCCCATACAGCCTCTTCGCTTCCCTGATCCCCCGGGATAGGCTACTCCTTGCCAGTTTGAGATGACTGCCAGTATCAAAGATGGCCGCCACACACTGGGATTCATTCATAGACCTCAATGGAGAAGACTGCCTTTACCAAAGATGGCCGCCGCCTCCCCTGGGATTCATTCACATTGACTTCAATGGAGCGACTGCCAGTAGCAAACATGGCCGCCGCCCCCGGGCCTCAATCCCCCCTCATTGACTTCAATGGGGGAAGTGCCTTGATCAAAGATGGCCGCTGCACACCCTCATAGACTTCAATGGAAGATGTGCCAGTAGCAAAGATGGCCACCGCCTCCCTGTGCATCACCATCCCCTCAATGACTTCAATGGGTAAGTGCCTTGATCAAAGATGGCCACCTCCCCCTGGGCTTCACTCCCATTGACTTCAATGGAGACCAAAGATTCAATTCAATTCAACTTCAGATTCAACTTTAATTGTCATTGTCAGTGTACGGTACAGAGACAACGAAATGCAGTTAGCAACGGAGAGACCTGTAGCGCCGGTGGCGGGGAGTGGGGAGGGGGGGGGGGGAGACAGAGAGAAGGGGGAGAGAGAAGGGGGAGAGATAGTTTGGATTAGAAACATAGAAACATAGACAATAGGTGCAGGAGTAGAGGCCATTCGGCCCTTCGAGCCTGCACCATTCGCCATTCAATATGATCATGGCTGATCATCCAACTCAGTATCCTGTACCTGCCTTCTCTCCATACCCCCTGATCCCTTTAGCCACAAGGGCCACATCTAACTCCCTCTTAAATATAGCCAATGAACTGTGTGGCCTCAACTACCTTCTGCTGCAGAGAATTCCACAGATTCACCGCTCTCTGTGTGTGTGAAAAAAAATGTTTTTCTCATCTCGGTCCTAAAAGATTTCCCCCTTATCCTTAAAACTTGATGATGGAGTTCACACTGTGACTGGCTACGCAGTCATGAGTATAGAGTGAGTACAGCAGGGGGCTGAGCACTCATTAGTATAGAGTGAATACAGCAGGGGGCTGAGCACGCATTAGTATAGAGTGAGTACAGCAGGGGGCTGAGCACTCATTAGTATAGAGTGAGTACAGCAGGGGGCTGAGCACTCATTAGTATAGAGTGAGTACAGCAGGAGGCTGAGCACTCATTAGAAACATAGAAACATAGAAATTAGGTGCAGGAGTAGGCCATTCGGCCCTTCGAGCCTGCACCGCCATTCAATATGATCATGGCTGATCATCCAACTCAGTATCCCGTACCTGCCTTCTCTCCATACCCTCTGATCCCCTTAGCCACAAGGGCCACATCTAACTCCCTCTTAAATATAGCCAATGAACTGGCCTCGACTACCCTCTGTGGCAGGGAGTTCCAGAGATTCACCACTCTCTGTGTGAAAAAAGTTCTTCTCATCTCGGTTTTAAAGGATTTCCCCCTTATCCTTAAGCTGTGACCCCTTGTCCTGGACTTCCCCAACATCGGGAGCAATCTTCCTGCATCTAGCCTGTCCAACCCCTTAAGAATTTTGTAAGTTTCTATAAGATCCCCTCTCAATCTCCTAAATTCTAGAGAGTATAAACCAAGTCTATCCAGTCTTTCTTCATAAGACAGTCCTGACATCCCAGGAATCAGTCTGGTGAACCTTCTCTGCACTCCCTCTATGGCAATAATGTCCTTCCTCAGATTTGGAGACCAAAACTGTACGCAATACTCCAGGTGTGGTCTCACCAAGACCCTGTACAACTGCAGTAGAACCTCCCTGCTCCTAGACTCAAATCCTTTTGCTATGAAAGCTAACATACCATTCGCTTTCTTCACTGCCTGCTGCACCTGCATGCCCACTTTCAATGACTGGTGTACCATGACACCCAGGTCTCGCTGCATCTCCCCTTTTCCTAGTCGGCCACCATTTAGATAATAGTCTGCTTTCCTGTTTTTGCCACCAAAATGGATAACCTCACATTTATCCACATCATACTGCATCTGCCAAACATTTGCCCACTCACCCAGCCTATCCAAGTCACCTTGCAGTCTCCTAGCATCCTCCTCACAGCTAACACTGCCCCCCAGCTAAGTGTCATCCGCAAACTTGGAGATATTGCCTTCAATTCCCTCATCCAGATAATTAATATATATTGTAAATAGCTGGGGTCCCAGCACTGAGCCTTGCGGTACCCCACTAGTCACTGCCTGCCATTGTGAAAAGGACCCGTTTACTCCTACTCTTTGCTTCCTGTTTGCCAGCCAGTTCTCTATCCACATCAATACTGAACCCCCAATGCCGTGTGCTTTATGTTTGTAAACTAATCTCTTATGTGGGACCTTGTCGAAAGCCTTCTGAAAGTCCAGATACAACACATCCACTGGTTCTCCCCTATCCACGCTACTAGTTACATCCTCGAAAAATTCTATAAGATTCGTCAGACATGATTTACCTTTTGTAAATCCATGCTGACTTTGTCCAATGATTTCACCACTTTCCAAATGTGCTGCTATCCCATCTTTAATAACTGACTCTAGCAGTTTCCCCACTACCGATGTTAGACTAACTGGTCTGTAATTCCCCGTTTTCTCTCTCCCTCCCTTCTTAAAAAGTGGGGTTACATTTGCTACCCGCCAATCCTCAGGAACTACTCCAGAATCTAAAGAGTTTTGAAAGATTATTACTAATGCATCCCCTATTTCTGGAGCTACTTCCTTAAGTACTCTGGGATGCAGCCTATCTGGCCCTGGGGATTTATCGGCCTTTAATCCATTCAATTTACCCAACACCACTTCCCGGCTAACCTGGATTTCACTCAATTCCTCCAACTCCTTTGACCCGCGGTCCCCTGCTATTTCCGGCAGATTATTTATGTCTTCCTTAGTGAAGACGGAACCAAAGTAGTTATTCAATTGGTCCGCAATATCCTTGTTCCCCATGATCAACTCACCTGTTTCTGACTGCAAGGGACCTACATTTGTTTTAACTAATCTCTTTATTTTCACATATCTATAAAAACGTTTGCAGTCAGTTTTTATGTTCCCTGCCAGTTTTCTTTCATAATCTATTTTTCCTTTCCTAATTAAGCCCTTTGTCCTCCTCTGCTGGTCTCTGAATTTCTCCCAGTCCTCCGGTATGCTGCTTTTTCTGGCTAATTTGTACGCATCATCCTTCGCTTTGATATTTTCCCTGATTTCCCTTGTTATATAGACAATAATAATCAAATGTGTATTACATATATCTATTTACAATATATATTAATGATATATTTAATAATATATTGATACATATAAGTATATATACAATAATAATGAAATATACATTAAATATATCTATTTACAATATCTATTAATGATAGATTTAATAATATATACATATATATATATGTATTAAAATATATCTATTTACAATATAAATATATCATTCATATATATACACACAATAATAAGATATGTATTAAATATATCCATTTACAATATATATTAATGATATATTTATACATATAAGTATATCTACAATAATAATGAAATATACATTAAATATTTCCATTTACAATATATATATTGTAAGCAGTATAGAAGTTGGGATGTAATGTTAAAATTGTACAAGGCATTGGTGAGACCAAATCTGGAGTATGGTGTACAATTTTGGTCGCCCAATTATAAGAAGGATGTCAACAAAATAGAGAGAGTACAGAGGAGATTTACTAGAATGTTGCCTGGGTTTCAACAACTAAGTTACAGAGAAAGGTTGAATGGAAAGATGGATTCAACAGTGGCTGAATGGGAGACGCCAGAGGGTAATGGTGGATGGCTGTTTGTCGGGTTGGAGGCAGGTGACTAGTGGGGTGCCTCAGGGATCTGTGTTGGGTCCTTTGTTGTTTGTCATGTACATCAATGATCTGGACGATGGTGTGGTAAATTGGATTAGTAAGTATGCAGATGATACTAAGATAGGTGGTGTTGTGGATAATGAAGAGGATTTCCAAAGTCTACAGAGTGATTTATGCCAGTTGGAAGAGCGGGCTGAAAGATGGCAGATGGAGTTTAATGCTGATAAATGTGAGGTGCTACACCTTGGCAGGACAAATCAATATAGGAAGTACATGGTAAATGGTAGGGAATTGAAGAATGCAGTTGAACAGAGGGATCTGGGAATAACTGTGCACAGTTCCTTGAAGGTGGAATCTCATATAGATAGGGTGGTAAAGAAAGTTTTTGGTATGCTAGCCTTTATAAATCAGAGCATTGAGTATAGAAGCTGGGATGAAATGTTCAAATTGTACAAGGCATTGGTGAGACCAAATCAGGAGTATGGTGTACAATTTTGGTCGCCCAATTATAGGAAGGATGTCAACAAAATAGAGAGAGTACAGAGGAGATTTACTAGAATGTTGCCTGGGTTTCAACAACTAAGTTACAGAGAAAGGTTGAACAAGTTAGGTCTTTATTCTTTGGAGCGCAGAAGGTTAAGGGGGGACTTGATAGAGGTCTTTAAAATGATGAGAGGGATAGACAGAGTTGACGTGGATAAGCTTTTCCCACTGAGAGTTGGGAAGATTCAAACAAGGAGGTTCAGACATGACTTCAGAATGAAGGGACAGAAGTTTAGGGGTAACATGAGGGGGAACGTCTTTACTCAGAGAGTGGTAGCGGTGTGGAATGGGCTTCCAGTGGAAGTGGTGGAGGCAGGTTCGTTGGGATCATTTAAAAATAAATTGAATAGGCATATGGATGAGAAGGGAATGGAGGGTTATGGTATGAGGGCAGGCAGGTGGGACTAAGGGAAAATACGTGTTCGGCACGGACTTGTAGGGCCGAGATGGCCTGTTTCCGTGCTGTAATTGTTATATGGTTGTATTAATGATAGATTTAATAATAATATACATATATATATATCAAATGATAAGATATGTATGAAAATATCTCTATTTACAATATAAATATATCATTCATATCAAGTACAAGTGAGTTTATTGTCCTGTGTCCCTTTACAGGACAATGACATTCTTGCTTTGCTTCAGCACAACAGAACGTAGTCGGCATTGACTACAGAACAGATCAGTGTGTCCATAGAATAATAATACTACCAATAACTTTATTTATAGAGCACTATAAAACAACCCCTGTTGCAACAAAGTGCTGTACATGGACAGAACAGATCAGTGTGTCCATAGAATAATAATACTACCAATAACTTTATTTATAGAGCACTATAAAACAACCCCTGTTGCAACTAAGTGCTGTACATGGACAAGAAATTATTACACGACACGCCTGTTCTCACGGTGCAACCTGAAGCAAGACTTAACAAGAGTTTAACATCGTGGGAACCTCCTGCGATAGCAGTACGGCATTCGTGGACCACCGAGGACCTCCGTGGCGCTAACGGCAGGTAGTCGTGTAACTTGTTAAGGTCGGGGAGAAAATTCAAACATTTTTGAATTTCTCCAAGAGTGACTTGAGCAGCGTTGCAACATTGTATGAAGGCAGATGCCAGTGCGATATCCGTGAGATGTCCGTAATGACTCTTGCGGGTACCGTGGGAACTCCTGCGAACGGTCATATGGGTTGAGCACAACACCGGCTGAAAGGAGGCCATCGAGAAGCAGATGTACGGCTTTGAAAATGTTTTGGCATTGGCTTTTTTAAATGTTTGATGTAATTTATGTTTTTATGTGTCTTGAGTTCTATGTGCAAATCCTTTCCAGTTCCAGGTATCAGAGCGTTGGAAGCAGGATGCCAGAGGCCACTCAGCCACTCTAGCCTGCCCCCCCCCCCCCCCCCCACCCCACCCACACACACTTACCGGGCGCAGGTGGGCATTGGGGAGTCTGAAGACATCTGCCATGGTGCAAGCCATCTGGAACTTGGTCATCTGCTCATTGCCAGACCAGTGGAAAACCCCACTGACCCACTAGTCACTGCTGGTCCCCGCACCGGGCCTTGCGCTGCCCCACTAGTCACTGCTGGTCCCCGCACCGGGCCTTGCGCTGCCCCACTAGTCACTGCTGGTCCCCGCACCGGGCCTTGCGCTGCCCCACTAGTCACTGCTGGTCCCCGCACCGGGCCTTGCGCTGCCCCACTAGTCACTGCTGGTCCCCGCACCGGGCCTTGCGCTGCCCCACTAGTCACTGCTGGTCCCCGCACCGGGCCTTGCGCTGCCCCACTAGTCACTGCTGGTCCCCGCACCGGGCCTTGCGCTGCCCCACTAGTCACTGCTGGTCCCCGCACCGGGCCTTGCGCTGCCCCACTAGTCACTGCTGGTCCCCGCACCGGGCCTTGCGCTGCCCCACTAGTCACTGCTGGTCCCCGCACCGGGCCTTGCGCTGCCCCACTAGTCACTGCTGGTCCCCGCACCGGGCCTTGCGCTGCCCCACTAGTCACTGCTGGTCCCCGCACCGGGCCTTGCGCTGCCCCACTAGTCACTGCTGGTCCCCGCACCGGGCCTTGCGCTGCCCCACTAGTCACTGCTGGTCCCCGCACCGGGCCTTGCGCTGCCCCACTAGTCACTGCCTGCCATTGTGAAAAGGACCCGTTTACTCCTACTCTTTGCTTCCTGTTTGCCAGCCAGTTCTCTATCCATGTGGCTGTGCAAGCTCCATATATTAATGATACCATAATAAGATATGTATTAAATATATATCTATCTACAGTAAATATGAATGATTTATTTAATAATATATACGCAAATATCTCGTTCAGTTTTAATCAGCAAATCCTAGTTATTGAGGGAGTTGAGTCTAGGAGCAGGGAGGTCCTTCTGCAGTTGTACAGGGTCTTGGTGAGACCACACCTGGAGTATTGCGTACAGTTTTGGTCTGGGTGGCAGTGTGAACTGTGAGGAAGATGCAGGGTGACTTGGACAGGTTGGGGGAGCGGGCAGAAGCGTGGCAGATGCAGTTTAATGCGTCAAGTTGGGAAAAGGGGATCTGGGCGTCCTTGTTCGTCAGTCTATGATGAACCTTCACCATTGAAACTGACCACCAGCCGCTGGTCTCTATCTTAAACAAGCCTATCCATGCGGCCTCTTCACGTTTGCAGCGAATGATGCTGCAGCTCCAACGATTCACATTCGAAATTGTGTACCGCAAGGGCAAGGAAATGTTCGTGGCCGACACATTGTCCCGTGCGCCGCTCCCTTCCGTTGCCCGCCATCCATACGAATCGTCTGACCTGATGGTACTGAACGTTAACATTGTTCCCTCTTGGCAGATGCAGTCCCTGGTCGAACACACTGCCGCTGATCCTGCCCTGCAACAGCTTGCGGGCGTCATCCGCCGTGGCTGGCCTGACCGACGCTCTTCTCTACCGGCCGGTGCCGTGCCCTACTTCCTGGTTCGGGACGAGTTGGTGCTGCACAACGGCGTGGTGGTGAAGGGCCACAAGGTCGTGGTGCCGGACGCTCTGCGGGATCACTACTACCAAACCGCACACAACGGCCACCCCGGGGTGGAGGCCACTTTGTCCCGGGCCCAAGCCCAGTTTTACTGGCCGGGCATGGTTCAGGACATCCGGGACAGGGTCTCCGCCTGTGCTGCCTGCAACAGCCTACTGCCTCATCAACAACGCCAACCTCTCATGCAGCAGCCGGCTCCCGAGTTGCCGTGGATGGCTGTCGCCACTGACATCTTCGAATGGCGTGGCAAACACTTCCTGGTCCTGGTGGACTCCTACTCCAGCTGGTTCGAGGTGGACCAGCTGCCTTCCCTCACGTCTGCTGCCGTCATCGGGAAGCTTCGCCGCCACTTTTCGACCTTTGGTTCCCCGGTGACTCTCCAATCCGACAACGGCGGCCAGTTTACCAGCGCGGAGTTCGCCGCCTTCGCCGCCCGATGGAACATTCGCCACATCACCAGCAGCCCCGAGTACCCGCAAAGCAATGGCCTTGCAGAGCGCGCTGTCCGCAGCGCCAAGGAGCTGCTGGAACATTGTCGGCTTGCTCATTCGGACTTCTACCTTGCCCTCCTCAACCTCCGCAACATTTCCCGGGACCCCGCACTCGGTTCGCCTGCCCAGCGCCTCATGTCCCGCACCACTCGACCCCCTCTCCCGGTCTCTCAGCAATCCCTAAAGCCCGCGGTCCGCAGCCCTGCCGCTGTCAAGGAGCGCATCATCGAGAAGCAGGTCATCCAGAAGCGCTCCTTTGACAAATCATCCCGTCTGCTTCCCCGTCTGTTCCCAGGCCAGGTTGTCCGGATGAAGTCCACCTCCGGTCACCACCGGCTGGCCGTTGTCGTTGGCAATGCTGACTCTCCCCGGTCATACCTGGTTGACTACGAGGGCACCGTGTACCGTCGGACACGCCAGCACCTGCTGCTTGTCAACGAGCCTGCTCCGCCTCCCGCAGACCCGTTTTCGCCGCCTGTCCCTTCCCCACTGCCCGAAACTCCTCCTGCCCCTGTCACTCCTCGCATGCCCCGGACACTGCCCTCTCAGCTCTCTGTGCCCCGCACACGCCAGCCTCCTTCTCCTGCCTCGCCTGCAGGTGTACCTGTTTTGCCCCCCCCCGTCTCCTCCTTCCCCTGGGCGCTCTTCACCCGGGTCTCCCATCTCTGTCCCTGCCCCCTTACCTGCAGCTCCTGCGGTTGAAGGGGAAGGCGGGTTCCGCACCCGCTCTGGGCGGTTGGTCAAGCCGCCTGTCCGGTACGGAGTGTGCGAGTAGTCTATATCATGATATATTCTAACTGTTCCCTGCTTATGGTCTGATTCTAGCGTATGAGCCGTGGTCGCTTTTGTTTCCAAGAGGAAGGATGTGGATCAGTGCATGCTCCTTTAACATAGTGACCTCACCACTACTAACCACTCCCCATTGTCTCTTGTATAATTGTAGCTTCCCCACCTCCAGCTCGCTCTCTAGTTCCAGTGATGACCACGGACAGCTAGGGCATAGTGTGTGTAGTGCATATAATACAGTTATGTAGTAAAATACTTTGTGTGTCAAGCAAGTCCTTTTTACAATAACCTCACATTTATCCACATTATATTGCATCTGCCATGCTTCAGCCCGCTCACCCAGCCTATCCAAGTCACCTTGCAGTCTCCTAGCATCCTGCTCACAGCTAACACGGCCCCCAAGCTTTGAGGAGAGGAGAGGAGAGGAGAGGAGAGGAGAGGAGAGGAGAGGAGAGGAGAGGAGAGGAGAGGAGAGTGGATAACCTCACATTTATCCGCATTAAACTGCATCTGCCACGCATCTGCCCGCTCCCCCAACCTGTCCAAGTCACCCTGCATTCTCATAGCATCCTCCTCACAGCTCACACTGACACCCAGCTTTGAGGAGAGGAGAGGGCAGGAGAGGAGAGCAGAGGAGAGGAGAGGAGAGGGGGAGAGAGAGAGAGAGAGAGAGGGAGGGGAGGCGATGAATAATGGTAGATGGACACACTGATCTGTTCTGCATTAACACCTACGTTGCTTTGTTCTAAAAAACTTATTCCCCAAGTCTCATCGCCAAGGCCCTGTACGTTCCTCCAGCACTTTTTGTCCACCTTCGATTGTTCCAGCATCTGCACTTCCTTCTCTCCAACGTTGACAACAGGAATCCATCGGACATCGAAGGTTCGGGCATTTTCACTCCGTGACTCTGTGACTTCTCTGCAGGTCGGGCTACGCTGAATCGATGGAGACTGAGATCAGGAACCATCTCCGATCTGTCCTGATGGGCGTGGACTTCGACACCGTCACCTCGAAACAGGTTGGGGACTCAGCCTCCTGCTGTACTCACTCTATACTAATGAGTGCTCAGCCCCCTGCTGTACTCACTCTACACTAATGAGTGCTCAGCCCCCTGCTGTACTCACTCTATACTAATGAGTGCTCAGCCCCCTGCTGTACTCACTCTATACTAATGAGTGCTCAGCCCCTGCTGTACTCACTCTATACTAATGAGTGCTCAGCCCCCTGCTGTACTCACTCTATACTAATGAGTGCTCAGCCCCCTGCTGTACTCACTCTATACTAATGAGTGCTCAGCCCCCTGCTGTACTCACTCTATACTAATGAGTGCTCAGCCCCCTGCTGTACTCACTCTATACTAATGAGTGCTCAGCCCCCTGCTGTACTCACTCTATACTAATGAGTGCTCAGCCCCCTGCTGTACTCACTCTATACTAATGAGTGCTCAGCCCCCTGCTGTACTCACTCTATACTAATGAGTGCTCAGCCCCCTGCAGTTCTCACTCTATACCAATGAGTGCTCAGCCCCCTGCTGTACTCACTCTATACTAATGAGTGCTCAGCCCCCTGCTGTACTCACTCTATACTAATGAGTGCTAAGCCCTTCCCGTTCCCCAGTTCTCATCGGCAAATCCTAGCTACTGAGGGAGTCGAGTCTAGGAGCAAAGAGGTCCTTCTGCAGTTGTACAGGGTCTTGGTGAGACCACACCTGGAGTGTTGCGTGCAGTTTTGGTCTGGGTGGCAGTGTGAGCTGTGAGGAGGATGCTATGAGGATGCAGAGTGACTTGGACAGGTTGGGGGAGCGGGCAGAAGCGTGGCAGATGCAGTTTAATGCGTCAAGTTGGGAAAAGGGGATCTGGGGGTCCTTGTTCATCAGTCTATGAAAGTAAGCATGCAGGTACAGCAGGCAGTGAAGAAAGCCAATGGCCTGTTGGCCTTTATAACAAGAGGAGTTGAGTCTAGGAGTAAAGAGGTCATTCTGCAGTTGTCCTCCCCTCTCCTCTCCTCTCATCCCTTCTGCCCTCTCCTCTCCCCTCCTCTCCCCTCCTCTCCCCTCCTCTCCCCTCCACTCCCTTCCACTCCACTCCCCTCCTCTCCCCTCTCCTCTCTCCTCTCCTCAAAGCTGGGTGTCAGTGTGAACTGTGAGGAGGACGCTATGAGAATGCAGGGTGACTTGGACAGGTTGGGTGAGCGGGCATAAGCATGGCAGATGCAGTTTAATGCGGATAAATGTGAGGTTATCCACTTCCCTCTCCTCCCCTCTCCTCCCCTCTCCTCCACTCCTCTCCTCCTCCCCTCCCCTCTCATCCCTTCACCTCTCCTCCCCTCTCCTCCCCTCCCCTCTCATCCCCTCCCCTCTCCTCCCCTCTCATCCCCTCCCCTCTCCTCCCCTCCCCTCCCCTCTCCTCCCCTCTCCTCTCCCCTCTCCTCTCCCCTCTCCTCTCCCCTCTCCTCTCCCCTCTCCTCTCCCCTCTCCTCTCCCCTCTCCTCTCCCCTCTCCTCTCCCCCTCTCCTCTCCCCTCTCCTCCCCTCTCCTCTCCCTCCCCTCTCCTCTCCTCTCCCTCTCCTCCCCTCTCCTCTCCTCTCCCTCTCCCTCTCTCCCCTCCCTCTCCCCTCCCCTCCCCTCCCCTCCCCTCCCCTCCCCTCCCCTCCCCTCCCCTCCCCTCTCCCTCTCTCCCCCTCTCCTCAAAGCTGGGTGTCAGTGTGAACTGTGAGGAGGATGCTATGAGAATGCAGGGTGACTTGGACAGGTTGTGGGAGCGGGCAGAAGCGTGGCAGATGCAGTTTAATGCGGATAAATGTGAGGTTATCCACTTTGGTGGCAAGAACAGGAAGGCAGATTATTATCTGAATGGTGTCAAGTTGGGAAAAGGGGATCTGGGGGTCCTTGTTCATCAGTCTATGAAAGTAAGCATGCAGGTACAGCAGGCAGTGAAGAAAGCCAATGGCCTGTTGGCCTTTATAACAAGAGGAGTTGAGTCTAGGAGCAAATAGGTCCTTCTGCAGTTGTACAGGGCCCTGGTGAGAACACACCTGGAGTATTGTGTACAGTTTTGGTCCCCTAATCTGAGGAAAGACATTCTTGCCATAGAGGGAGTACATAGAAGGTTCACCAAACTGATTCCTGGGATGTCAGGACTTTCATATGAAGAAAGACTGGATAGACTCAGCTTCTACTCGCTAGAATTTAGAAGATTGAGGGGGATCTTATAGAAACTTACACAATTCTTAAGGGGTTGGACAGGCTAGATGCAGGAAGATTGTTCCCGATGTTGGGGAAGTCCAGGACAGGGGGACTCAGCCCCCTGCTGTACTCACTCTATACTAATGAATGCTCAGCCCCCTGCGGTACTCACTCTATACTAATGAGTGCTCAGCCCCCTGCGGTTTAGTGAATGTCCTTGTGAATTATTCCAGATCAGGTCGTGTGTGGAGCAGAGGATGGGACAGGATTTGAAGGAATTCCGGGGATTTTGAGACAATGAGATGCTCCTGATATTGGCTCAAATGGACAAACCCAGCCCGATATTCGACTATCTTTATCTGGTGAGTATCTCTCTCTCCCCCCACTCTCTCCCCCCTCTCTCCCCCCCCCCTCTCTCTCCCCCTTCTCTCTCCCCCGCTTCTCTCTCTCCCCCTTCTCTCTCTCCCCTATTGTCATTTTCCTGAGTCCTCACATACCCAGAGGAAACAAAAAAACGTTGCTCAACCAGTGTCCATTCAGTGTGCAGTAAAAAATAACAACAAATAACTAGAAATAACAAACATATATCATGAACAAATTAAATGAAACACTCTACTCTCTACTAGACATCAACAGGGGTTCCGATCGACAGCCGCTGCAGTGTGTCCAGGTTGATGGTTGGTGCGCGATACTTTGGCAGGGGGCTAAGTCCGTTTATCAGTCTTATAGCCTGCGGGAAGAAGCTGAGGAGCATCCTGCTGGTTTTGCAGCTAATGCTCCTGTACCTCTTCCCAGATGGCAGGATGGAGAATATGTGATGCGATGGGTGGTAGGGGTCTTTGATGATGGAGATGGCTCTGCTGATACATCTCTGTATCAACAGAGTTGTATCAACAGGACTGGCCAAATTTTGTGCCCTCCACTACAGTGATGAATTCTGTGGTGGATGTTTGTGTTACAGTTTTATTGTGGTTGTGTGTTCTTTATTATTGTATCGCTGCAGACAACCCAAATTTCCACCAGCCTGGCTGTGTGGCAATAAATTATATCTAATCTAAATCTAATCTTCCTGTATATGTCCAGCAAGAAAGGGAGTGGAGCACCAATAATCCTGCTGGCGGTCTTCACAATCCTGTCTAGTTGGTGCCGTTCGTACGCCTTGCAGCTCCCGAACCAGGAAGTGATGCCGTTGGTTAATGTGCTCTCGATTGTCCCCCTATAAAAAGTTCGTAGATGTGTAGTGGGGAGACCTGCTTTCCGTAGTCTTCGGAGAGGGTGTAGTCGCTGCTGGGCTCTCTTGACCAGTGCTGTGGTGTTGGTTGTGGACATCAGGTCATCTGACAGGTGGAGTCCTAGGAACTTCACGCTGCTGACCCTTTCCACATCAGCTCCATCGATGTGCAGAGGTGTATGGTGTTGTTTTCCCGCCCTCCTGAAGTCAACCACCATCTCCTTAGTTTTTCCCACGTTGAGAATGAGGTTGTGGGATTTGCACCATCCTGTGAGCAGCTCCACCTCCATCCTGTACGCCGACTCATCATTGTCACTGATGAGACCCACCACTGTTGTGTCATAGGCGAACCTGTTGATGAAGTTGTTGTTGAGTCTAGCAGTACAGTCGTGTGTAAGCAGACTAAACAGCAGGGGGCTTAGGACACAGCCTTGGGGCGAGCCAGTGCTCACGGCTATGGTTTTTGATGTCCTACTGCCCACCCTGACTGTCTGCTGCCGTTGTGATAGAAAGTTCAGGACCCAGTTACATGTGCCAGCATCAACCCCCAATAGCTCCAACTTCTCCACCAGCTGCTGCGGAATGATTGTGTTAAACGCAGAGCTGAAGTCTATGAAGAGGATCCTGGCATAAGTATTTTTCCGATCAAGGTGTGACAGTACGAGGTTCAGTGTTGTTGAGACTGCGTCCTCTGTGGATCGGTTGGCTCTGTAGGCGAACTGCAGTGGGTCTAGGTCGGCAGGTAGACTCTTTTTGATGTGCTGCATAACCAGTCGCTCAAAACACTTCATTGCTATGGGTGTTAGAGCCACTGGTCGAAAGTCATTATGGCAGGCTGGGTTTGGTTTCTTCGGGACAGGGACGATGGTGGCACTCTTAAGACAGTTGGGCACTACTGCCTGGCTGAGTGAGATGTTAAAAATGTCTGTGAAGACATCTTTCAGTTGCTCGGCGCAGTCTCTTAAAACGCATCCAGGAATGTTGTCCGGCCCTGCAGCTTTGCGTGGATTGATGCTGGCAAAGGCCTTTTTAACTCCGGCTGCGGACAGCCTGAGCGACTGGTCATTGGGAGATGGCAGTAGTGCACGTGTCTGGGTGCTGTTTTTAACCTCAAACCGTGCGTAGAACTCGTTCAGTTCATCTGGTAGAGAGGGGTCGTTTTGGCATATCCGCAGCGGGGGTGGGGGCTTGTAGTCAGTGATGGTATGAAATCCCTGCCACAAGCGACAAAGTGTGTCTTTGTCATTTTCGAAGTGGCTATTAAGTTTTTGCCCATACAGCCTCTTCGCTTCCCTGATCCCCCGGGATAGGTTACTCCTTGCCAGTTTGAGATGACTGCCAGTATCAAAGATGGCCGCCACACACTGGGATTCATTCACATAGACCTCAATGGAGAAGACTGCCTTTACCAAAGATGGCCGCCCCCCCCTGGGATTCATTCACATTGACTTCAATGGAGCGACTGCCAGTAGCAAACATGGCCGCCGCCCCCTGGGCCTCAATCCCCTCTCATTGACTTCAATGGGGGAAGTGCCTTGATCAAAGATGGCCGCGGCACCCCTCATAGACTTCAATGGAAGATGTGCCAGTAGCAAAGATGGCCGCCGCCTCTCTGTGCATCACCATCCCCTCAATGGGTAAGTGCCTTTAACAAAGATGGCCGCCGCCTCCCTGGGCTTCATTCCCATTTTCAATGAAGTGCCTTGATCAAAGATGGCCGCCTCCCCCTGGGCTTCACTCCCATTGTCTTCAATGAAGTGCCTTGATCAAAGATGGCCACATCCTTGGGATTCATTCCCATTGACTTCAATGGAGTGGTGAAGTGCCTTGATCAAAGATGGCCACGTCCCCCCTGGGCTTCATTCCCATGACTTCAATGGGTACGTGCCTTTAACATAAGATGGCCGCCGCCGCCCTGGGCTTCACCTCCCATTGACTTCAATGAAGTGCCTTGATCAAAGATGGCCACCTCCCCCTGGGCTTCCCTCACATTTACTTCAATGGAGTGAGGAAGTGCCTTGATCAAAGATGGCCACCTCCCCCTGGGCTTCACTCCCATTCACTTCAATGGAGACCAAAGATTCAATTCAATTCAACTTCAGATTCAACTTTAATTGTCATTGTCAGTGTACGGTACAGAGACAACGAAATGCAGTTAGCAACGGAGAGACCTGTAGCGCCGGTGGCGGGGGGGAGTGGAGGGGGGGGGGGAGACAGAGAGAAGGGGGAGAGAAAGTTTGGATTAGAAACATAGACAATAGGTGCAGGAGTAGAGGCCATTCGGCCCTTCGAGCCTGCACCATTCGCCATTCAATATGATCATGGCTGATCATCCAACTCAGTATCCTGTACCTGCCTTCTCTCCATACCCCCCTGATCCCTTTAGCCACAAGGGCCACATCTAACTCCCTCTTAAATATAGCCAATGAACTGTGGCCTCAACTACCTTCTGTGGCAGAGAATTCCACAGATTCACCACTCTCTGTGTGGGGAAAAAAATGTTTTCCTCATCTCGGTCCTAAAAGATTTCTTCCCCCTTATCCTTAAACTCTGTGTGTGGCCCCTTGTTCTGGACTTCCCCAACATCGGGAACAATCTTCCTGCATCTAGCCTGTCCAACCCCTTAAGAATTTTGTAAGTTTCTATAAGATCCCCCTCAATCTTCTAAATTCTAGCGAGTACAAGCCGAGTCTATCCAGTCTTTCTTCATATGAAAGTCCTGACATCCCAGGAATCAGTCTGGTGAACCTTCTCTGTACTCCCTCTATGGCAAGAATGTCTTTCCTCAGATTAGGAGACCAAAACTGTACGCAATACTCCAGGTGTGGTCTCACCAAGACCCTGTACAACTGCAGTAGAACCTCCCTGCTCCTATACTCAAATCATAAGCTAATGGCATGTTGGCCTTCATAGAGAGAGGGATTGAGTGTAGGTGCAAGGTGGACCTACTGCAGTTGTACAGGGCCCTGGTGACACCACACCTGGAGTATTGTGTGCAGTTTTGGTCTCCAAATTTGAGGAAGGATATTCTTGCTATTGAGGGAGCCCAGCGTAGGTTCACCAGGTTAATTCCTGAGATGATGGCAGGACTGACATATGTTGAAAGAATGGGACGACTGGGTTTGTATTCACTGGAATTCAGAAGGATGAGCGGGTATCTTATAGAATCGTATACAATTAGTGAGGGATTGGACAGGGTAGATGCAGGAAACATGTTCCCCATGTTGGGGGAGTCCAGAACTGTTAAGGTACATTTCTTAAAACAGACAACTCACAATAAGTTAGATCAACCAACACAAGCTTTACTGATTATTTAGCCGGCGAGAGTGGCAGGGGATACAAATTCAAGTATGCAACACACACTTAACCCTCCTGGGCCATCACTCTAATGAACAAAGGCCCACAGCATCTTTTGTTACTATTTTGGAAACGTGAAGTAAGTGACAGAGGCGAGGGAAAATAAGGAGATAAAAGGATGTGAGATAAGGAGAGAGGAATGTATATGTGTAGCTTTAAGGGACATTGTTCAGGTAGCATTTGGAGTATTGCATAGTTAACCAGAATGGTTTAAAAACGAGGAACTGCAGATGCTGGTTTACAAAAATGGACACAAAACGCTGGAGTAACTCAGCGGGACAGGCAGCATCTCTGGACAGAAGGACTGAGTGACATTTCGGGTCGAGACTGAGGAGGGTCTCGACCAGAAATGTTACCCATTCCTTCCAGTATTTTGTGTTTACCTAAACAGCGCCTATCTATCCACGTGGCGGTGTGCCAGCAGGCTGGAGGAGCGGGCAAAGGCCTTGCCACAGAGCGGGCAGGTGAAGGGGCGCTGGCCAGTGTGGATTTGCCGGTGCTCCAGCAGGTGGTCAAGGCGGGTGTAGCCCTTACCACAGGACAGGCCGGGGAAGGGACGCTCACCGCTGTGGGTACGATATTGCTGCCACAGGCTGGACATGCGAGTGAAACCCTTGCCACACTCAGCGCACACAAAGGGTCTCTCTCCGGTGTGTATCCGCTGGTGCTCCCGCCGCCCCCGTGCTCTCTTGTCACAGTGGTATCAGCTGCTCGCCGACGTGGGCCCGCCGGTGATGCCGCAACCCCCGCGAGCTGTCAAACGACTCACCACAGTACGGGCAGTCGTAGGGCTGGCCACTGGTGTGCACGTGCTGGTGAGACAGGGCGTGGGAGTCCATGGCAGAGCGCTCTCCACACACCGGGCTGGGGACGGGACTGTCACCGGTGTGAACCCGCTGGTGGGACAGCAGCCTGGTGGAGCAGATGAAGCCCTTTCCGCACTGGGCACAGGTGTAGGGGCGCTCGCCGGTGTGGGTGTGTTGGTGCTTCTGCAGGCTGCTGGAGTAGGTGAAGCCCTTGCCGCACTAAGCACAGGTGTAGGGACGCTCGCCGGTGTGGGTGCGTTGGTGCTTCTGCAGGTGGCCGGAGTTGGTGAAGCCCTTGCCGCACTGGGCACAGGTGAAGGGGCGCTCGCCGGTGTGGGTGCTGCGCTGGTGAACCAGCAGGCTGTTCGACTGGGTGAAGCCCTTGCTGCACTGGGCGCAGGTGTATGGGCGCTCACCGGTGTGGGAGCGCTGGTGCTTCTGCAGGTTGGAGGAGCAGATGAAGCCCTTGCCGCACTGGGCACAGGTGTAAGGGTGCTCGCCAGTGTGGGTGCTCTGGTGATTCTGCAGGATGGAGGACTGGGTGAAGCCCTTGCCGCACTGGGCGCAGGTGTAGGGGCGCTCGCCGGTGTGGGTGTGCTGGTGAACCAGCAGGCGGCTGGACTGGGCGAAGCCCTTGCCGCACTGGGCGCAGGTGTAGGGGCGCTCGCCGGTGTGGGAGCGCTGGTGTATCAGCAGCCTGGTGGAGGTGGTGAAGCCCTTGCCGCACTGGGCGCAGGTGTAGGGGCGCTCGCCGGTGTGGGTGCGCTGGTGATTCTGCAGGCCGCTGTACTGGGTGAAGCCCTTGCCGCAGTCGCTACAGGTGTAGGGGCGCTCGCTGGTGTGCACGTGCCTGTGCACCTTCAGTTCCCTGGACGACTTGAAGCCTTTGCCGCAGTCGGAGCAGGTGAAGGGCCGCTCACTGCTGTGCACCCGCCCGTGAGCCCGCAGCCCCGACAACAAGGCAAAGCTCTTGCCGCAGGTGGAGCAGACATGGGGCTTCTCGCCCGTGTGCA
Source organism: Amblyraja radiata (assembly GCF_010909765.2). Lineage (NCBI taxonomy): Eukaryota > Metazoa > Chordata > Chondrichthyes > Rajiformes > Rajidae > Amblyraja > Amblyraja radiata. The sequence goes on from NW_022630171.1 coordinate 508,015, forward strand.
ACCGCCGGTGGGTCTCCAGGTCACTCGCCGTCTTGAAACTCTTGCTGCAGTCCGAGCAGGCAAAGGGCCGTTCTCCCGTGTGCACCCGCCGGTGGGTCTCCAGCTCGCTCGGGCTCCGGCAGGCCTTGCCACACACGTCGCACTCATAACGCTTCTCCTTGTTGTGCCCCGTCATCTGGTCCTCCATCGAAGCTCAGACCCTCGAAGCTCAGCCCGCACACCGAGCAGATGGGGGGCTCGCCGGCACCCTGGCCGCCCTCAATGGCCGCTCACGTCCCCGTCTCTCCGTCCACAGCAACGGCTCCTAAACCCTGCAGGAGGGGAACACAGAGGGTCAACATGCTGGCAAACAGGACATTACTAGCACTTATTGAGTGTGTTTATGGCGGAGGAAACCGTTATATAATTCTGCGCGGCACAGTGGAGCAGCGGTACAGTTGCTGCCTCAAAACGCCACCCATTCCTACTCTCCACAGATGCTGCCTGACCCGCTGAGTTACTCCAGCACTTTGTGTCTATCTTCTCCACAGATGCTGCCTGACCCGCTGAGTTACTCCAGCACTTTGTGTCTATCTTCTCCACAGATGCTGCCTGACCCGCTGAGTTACTCCAGCACTTTATCATAAAGTGATTGGAAAGAGGCCCTTCGGCCCAACTCGTACCCGAATGACCTCTACTCCTGCATCTATTGTCTATGTTTCTATTAAAGCCACATTTGCAGATTCTATTTCCAGAACGGCCCACAATCGCTGATAAACAGCCACTGACAGCCAGCACATCCAGTGAGCGCTAACCAGTTGCTAACTAGCGGTTAACCCGCCTTAACTAGCGATAAATCCCATTTGTGTGAGTTTTCATCATTTAAGCACCAAACCGGCCCCAAATCGCTGCTAAACGGGTCAGCGACGGCCAACACGTCTAGTGTGCGGTAACCAGCCGCTAACCAGCGGTTACCCAGCCCTAACTTGCGATATTAGGCGATAAAAGCCACATTTGACCACATTGGAGTTTCAACCCCAGAACTGCCCCAAATCGCTGCTAAATTGGTCAGCGGCGGCCAACACATGTGGTGAGCGTTAACCAGCCGTTAACCAACTACTAACCAGTGGTTAACCCGCCCTAACTAGCGATAAAAGTCACATTTGACCACATTGGGAGATTAAACCCTAGAACGGCCCCAAATCGCCGCTAAACGGGCCAGGGAGGGTTAACACGTTTAGTGATCGTTAACCAGTTGCTAACCAGCGGTTAACCAGCCCTAACTAGCGATATTAGGCGATAAAAGCCACATTTGGCTGCATTTGACCACATTGGGAGATTCAACCCCCAGAACGGCCCCAAATCGCGGCTAAACTGGTCAGCGACGGCCAACACGTGTGGTCAGCGCTAACCAGCCGCTAACTAGCGGTTAACCAGCCCTAACTAGCGATAAATCCGCCGTTTCCCGGGTTATTGGCGGCCGGAAGTTGCGGATCCCGCTCCCGCCGCCCCCTGGGGTTCCGCGCGGGGTTGGTTCCCGGGGCGGGAGGAGGGGGCGGGGCCACGTCGCTGCGTCGGCGCGTCCCTGCCCACAACGTCACAGCGTATGGGGCCCGACGTCATCGCGCGGAGGGGTAGAACGTCACCGGGCCCCCACCCTTCTCATTGACTTCAATGGAAGAAGTGCCCTGATCAAAGATGGCCGCCGCCTCTCCCTGGGCTTCAATGGGGTTGAACTGCCAATATCAAAGATGGCCGCCACACACTGGGATTCATTCAAGTTCAAGTTCAAGTGAGTTTATTGTCATGTGTCCCTGTATAGGACAATAAAATTCTTGCTTTGCTTAAGCACACAGAAAATAGACGGCATTGATTACAAAACAGATCAGTGTGTCCATATACCATGATATAAATATATACACACATGAATAAATAAACTGGTAGTGCAAATAACAGAAAGTGGTTGCTAATAATCAGAGTTTTGTCCGAGCCAGGTTTAATAGCCTGATGGCTGAGGGGAAGTAGCTATTCCTGAACCTGGTTGTTGCAGTCTTCAGGCTCCTGTACCTTCTACCTGAAGGTAGCAGGGAGATGAGTGTGTGACCAGGATGGTGTGGGTCCTTGATGATACTGCCAGCCTTTTTGAGGCAGCGACTGCGATAAATCCCCTCGATGGAAGGAAGGTCAGAGCCGATGATGGACTGGGCAGTGTTTACTACTTTTTGTAGTCTCTTCCTCTCCAGGGCGCTCAAATTGCCGAACCAAGCCACGATGCAACCGGTCAGCATGCTCTCTACTGTGCACCTGTAGAAGTTAGAGAGAGTCTTCCTTGACAATCCGACTCTCCGTAATCTTCTCAGGAAGTAGAGGCGCTGATGAGCTTTTTTGATAATTGCGTTAGTGTTCTCGGACCAGGAAAGATCTTCAGAGATGTGCACCCCCAGGAATTTGAAGTTCTTGACCCTTTCAACCATCGACCCGTTGATATAAACGGGACTGTGGGTCCCCCTCCTACTCCTTCCAAAGTCCACAATCAGTTCCTTGGTTTTGCTGGTGTTCAGGGCCAGGTTATTGCGCTGGCACCATATGGACAGTTGCTCGATCTCTCTTCTAAACTCTGACTCATCCCCATCAGTGATACGCCCCACAATAGTGGTGTCGTCAGCGAACTTGATGATGGAGTTCGCACTGTGGTTCGCTACGCAGTCATGGGTATAGAGTGAGTACAGCAGGGGGCTGAGCACGCAGCTTTGAGGTGCTCCCGTGCTGATTGTTATTGAGGCTGACACATTTCCACCAATACGAACAGACTGTGGTCTGTGGACGAGGAAGTCGAGGATCCAGTTGCAGAGGGATGCGCAGAGACCCAGTTCTGCGAGTTTGGTAACCAGTTTGGAGGGGATGATTGTGTTAAATGCCGAGCTGTAATCAATGAATAACAGCCTGACATATGAGTTTTTGTTTTCCAAGTGGTCCAGTGCGGAGTGGAGGGCCAGCGAGATCGCATCCACCGTTGATCTGTTGTGGCGGTACGCGAACTGCAGTGGGTCCAGGTTTTTGTCGAGGGAGGAGTTGATTTGCTCCATGATCAACCTCTCAAAGCACTTCATCACCACCGTCGTTAGTGCCACTGGTCGATAGTCATTGAGGCATGTCACCTTACTCTTCTTGGGCACCGGTATAATTGATGCCCTTTTAAAGCAGGTGGGGACCTCAGACCTCAGAAGTGAGAGGTTGAAAATGTCCGTAAATTCATAGACCTCAATGGAGAAGACCGCCTTGATCAAAGATGGCCGCTGCCCTCCCTCATAGACTTCAATGGAAGCTGTGCCAGTAGCAAAGATGGCCGCCGCCTCACTGTGCATCACCATCCCCTCAATAAACCAAGCCCAGCAAAAACGGTCTCCAGTGTGTTCCACCTCCATAATGCAGAAGCCACAAGAGAACCAAACATCTACCTGAGCAGGACCAAACTGAAGTATGTCCCCACTCCAACCTACCTCGGAGTGACCCTTGACAGGACCCTATCCTTCAAGGAACATCTCAAAAGAACAGCAGCTAAGGTGAAGTCCAGAAACAATCTCCTCAGTAAGCTTGCTGGCTCAAAGTGGGGGGGTGGGGGGGGGGGGCAGCAGCCCCCAGACTGTGCATTTCAGCACTAGCCCTTGCATTTTCTTCAGCCGAATATTGTGCCCCTGTTTGGTCCAGGTCGTCCCACACACACCATGTGGACACCCAATTGAACTCAACAATGAGGATCATCACAGGAACAATCCGCTCAACACCACTCCCCTGGCTCCCTGTCCTATCCAACATAGCCCCTCCACACATCCTCCGCTCAACACCACTCCCCTGGCTCCCTGTCCTATCCAACATAGCCCCTCCACACATCCTCCGCTCAACACCACTCCCCTGGCTCCCTGTCCTATCCAACATAGCCCCTCCACACATCCTCCGCTCAACACCACTCCCCTGGCTCCCTGTCCTATCCAACATAGCCCCTCCACACATCCTCCGCTCAACACCACTCCCCTGGCTCCCTGTCCTATCCAACATAGCCCCTCCACACATCCGGCGAGTAGTCCTCACTCAAAGGATGCTCCAAAAGACCAAACACTCCCCTCACCTGCCAATTCACATGGACATCTTCAACCCACCCACTGCTCGACTTCCATCTAGACCACCAATTTGGAAGAACCCACCACCAGCTGATTTCACCATCCAATCAGCTTGGAAAAAGGAATGGGAGTCCAAGGACGTCCCAAATAAACATCTGGTGTCAGACCCCACCCTACCGGTCCCTGGCAACAACCTCCCAAGGAAGCAGTGGACGACGCTGAATAGATTCAGGACTGGACATGGCCCCTGCTTGGCCAGCCTTCACAAATGGGGCAGCAGTCCAACCCCACGGTGTGCTTGTGGAGAGCAGCAAACAATGCAACACATCATTGAAGCATGCCCTCAACAAAGACTCAAAGGAGGACTTGTCACCCTTCATACAGCAGATCAAGAGGCAACTGCTTGGCTAAAGGACTTTGCATTCGCTAAATAAAATAAATGATCCAGAAACTTGCATCCCTGCCCTCTGCACCAGTCCTTTGGCCACGCATTAAAATGAATGAATGAATGAATGAAAACTTTATTGTCATTCAGATATACACCTAGACACAGTGCACCTTGAACGAAATTTTGTTGCATTTGACTCTCCAAATCAGGTAAATAGTAAAAGTAAAAGTGCTAGGTGCGTCCATAAAAATGCCTCATGTGGATGGTTCTGTAAAATAAATATATATAAAAAGTTTTTTAAAAAAGTGTCGATATTTAAAAAGTTCTAGCCTCGGTTTTGTTGATTGTTCAGTAATCTTATGGCCTGGGGGATGAAGCTGTTGCAGAACCTGGTTGTCCCGCTCTTCATGCTGCGGTACCTCCTCCCAGAGTTAAGCAGTATAAACAGTCCGAATTGTGGGTGTGTGGGGGCTCTGGTAATGCCCTTAGCTCTAATCAGACAGCGCTTGTACCCCATGTCCATGATGGAAGGAAGAGAAGTCCCATACAAGCTATTGCACCAATGCCGTCTTAGCCTAGAAGTGAATCTGATTCTGATTCTGATAATGAATACATATATAATACACTATAACACATATATATATATACATATACATATATATATATACACATACCTAGGTCATGTCATACCCGATGACTGAACGGATGACAAAGACCTCTACCGACAGCGCTGTAAAATTTATCTTCAAGCCAACATGCTTATAAGGAAGTTTTCTATGTGCTCTGATTCTGTGAAGTGTTCCCTGTTCAGGACCTACATCACACCGTTATATACTGCTCAATTGTGGTCTAATTATAAGAAAAAGAGTATGCAGAGGCTCAAGGTAGCATACAATGATGCAATGAGGTTGCTGCTTCGTGTCCCTAGGTGGCATAGTGCCAGTCAATTGTTTGTGTCCACTAGAGTGCCAACCTGTGAGGCACTCTTAACACAGCTGATGTTTAGTTTTATGTGTCGACTGGACAAGTCAGAGAACCACATAATTGAAGCCCTAGTCAGCCCTCTGTAAAGCTGCTATAGATTCACTTCTAGGCTAAGACGGCATTGGTGCAATAGCTTGTATATCTTATAGGCTAATATGCAATTTTTAATGTATCTTTGTATCTCCTTATACTGTTTGATGTGTTATTTTATTTAATTTTATTTATTTAACCTTTATTTAACCAGGAGAAGTCTCATTGAGATTAAAAATCTCTTTTACAAGAGAGTCCTGGCCAAGACAGGCAGCAGCACAGTTCCACAGTTACAGACAATAATTTAAAATCAACAGAGAACATATAAATAGAGTCACAGTCAGAACATCATCAAACAAAGCATGTACAGACAGAAGAGCCCGCTTCAACATCATTAAGAAGGGATTTAAATCTGTTTATAGAAACCAGCTCCTTAAGTTTCAGTTCATTCTGCAGCTGGTTCCATGCGAAGGGAGCAGCATTACTAAATGCCCTTTTCCCCCAGTTCAGTACGGACTTTAGGTACAGTTAGTAAGAACAAGTCCTCAGAGCGGAGCTGATAAGTTCCTGTGCTTTTTCGAATGACATACTTCTGCAGTTATATGGACCTGTGTCTGAAATAAAGCTTTATTATTAATATATATAATACACTATAACACATATATATGTATACATATATAATACACTATGACACATATATATGTACATATATAATACACTGTAACACATATATAAACATATATAATACACTATAACATATATATATACATATATAATACACTATAACACATATATATACACATATAATACACTATAACACATATATATACATATATAATACACTATAACATATATATATACATATATAATACACTATAACACATATATATATACATATAATACACTATAACACATATATATAAATATTTGTGAAACATGTGAAACATATAAATAATATAAATATATAAAACACTAGAAAACATTGATACATTTATGTACCCAATAGAACCGGAAGTGGAGGAGCCTGGCTGGGGTGGAAGTGTCCTCAGTGCGGGGCAGGGAGATGGGGGGGGGGGGGGGCTGGGGGTGGAAGTGGGTCACTATATATACACATATAATACACTATAACACATATATATACACATATAATACACTATAACACATATATATACATATATAACACACTATAACACATATATATACATATATAATACACTATAACACATATATACTAAACTTGAACCTATTCTCATGACATTAAACCAACACTACAAGATTGTAAAAGAACTTGAGGAACTTGCTGAGACAAGCACCGCAACTACAAAACAACTCATCACTGAGAACCAACGCCTATCAAAGTTATTGCATCAAATAACTGAAAAATGTACAGACTTGGAGGGACGACAGAGGCGTCAGAACTTAAGAATCGTGGGCATCCAGGAAGGCAGAGAGGGGACTCGTGACCCCCGTGAATTTGCTGCAGAAGTACTGAAAACAATTTTGAACCTGGATCAGGCGCCATTACTTGCCCGAGCGCACAGAGTGGGTCGCCCAAAGGTGGGCGACCGACCAAGAATAATGATAGTAAAGGTCCAATATGACCATGTATTGGATGACATGATGAGGAAAATTGGCAAAAGCAGAAATCTTGTATATGAAGGAGACAAGATTAGTGTATTCAGAGATTACCCCGTGGAAGTTGCTAAGAAAAGAGCGTTGTTCACAGAAACAAGAAGAATACTGAAGAACATAAAGAATCTGAGATATGGACTGTTATACCCCGCAACACTAAGAGTCAGTTACGAGAAGAAGGAATACTTCTTCAACAAGCACACGGAAGCATTTGAATTTGCCAAGAACATCGAGGACAAGATCAAAGATTGAAAAATATTCAACTCTTAACACCTACTCGGACACTGCTATCTCGCAGAGAAGATATGGAACTCTAAACTTTAAACTATTATATTTAAGAGTTGCCTAAAATTTGCAATAAGAATTGGGTATATTTCCTGCAACGGATATATATAAAACTAACATTCTAGTACTAACCTCTAACAACTATTAATAATCAAGAATATTAACTAACACTAACTAATGATAATAAGATTATTTAGATTATTTAAGAATTAATTAAAAGTATGAAATATAAGTAAAGTATGATTCAGGTATTTTATAATGAGAAATGTTTGATGGCCCTCTCTCTGATGTTTTCGTTTTTGATTATTCTTTGATAAATGTTTATATTATACAAAACTAATATTTCAATTTGAGACTACTAATTATACCATTAATGGAATATAATCAATATTTCTTTCCCCCCCCACAAATTGTATGCATTGAATTGGAAACTTTCCTTTCAAGGAAAGTGTCAGGTCTCGCGTTTGATCTAGTTTCTGTTTCTTATTGGTTTTTAGTATTAGAGTTTGCATTCTTGTTTTATTTTGGTGTCTCACATCTCCTCTTGTATCAGGTCCCATTTCCTGTCAGGTCGTTTACCCTCATGTGATTGTTGGCCACGCCCTGATGTGTTTCACCTGTGTCTCGTTATCCCCTGCTAGTCTGTATTTAAGCCTTTTGTGTTTTAGTTCCCATTGCCAGTTCGTGGTGTATGCTACTTGGTATCGCCTCGTTCCAGCTCTCGAAATCTTGTGACCTTGTGATCTCGACCTTTGCCTGTATTTTCGACCACTGGTTCTTGCCTGCTCCTATATGGTACTGTTGCCTCTGTTTTGCCTACCTGTGTACTGACTTGGACCGATTAAACGCCGAAGACTGATCTGCCCTGTGTCTGAGCCTGCATTTGTGTCCTCCTCCTCGTTCAGCTCTGACATTACGAACTGGCCAACAATGGACTCAGCGGGCTCTGATCCTTTTCGTGCAGCGCTCCAGAAGCAAGAGGAGCGCATCTCGCATTACGAGGGTCAACTCTCCTCGATCGTCGCCGGGTTCCGGGATCTCGGCGAGCGTCAGCAGGGGTTCCAGGCAGACATCGGTTCACAGGTGAACACTTTAAGTTCTCGGTTTGAAGACCTGGTTACTCGGCTGAATTCTTTGTTTCCTGCTGCGGCTCCCGTGCCTGCCGAGTCTGTTTCCTTGTCTGTGTCTCCAGGAGCTCCGATGGCCGCGGCTGCTGCAGCATCTCCATTCGTCCACCTGGCAAGACCGGAACACTTTTCGGGGGAATCGGAGAAATGTAGACCTTTTTTGATTCAGTGTGGACTGCATTTCGAACTTCAAGCGGCTTCCTTTTCATCAGAACGCTCAAGGGTAGCCTTTATCATCACGCACCTGTCGGGTAGGGCGGAGGCTTGGGCCACGGCGGAGTGGTCTCGGAATTCTCCTGTTTGCCAGACATCGGTCCTGTTCATGGAAGCTCTGTCCCGCACGTTTGATCACTCCAATCCTGGCCGAGAGGCTTCACAGAACCTGGTCTCCATGAAACAAGGTAATCGCTCTGTTATGGATTTTGCTATTGACTTTCGAACTGTTGCTGCTAAGGGTGGATGGAATGAGGCTGCTTTGTTGGATGCTTTTCGCAATGGATTGTCTGAAGCTATCAAAGATCAATTGGCTCCTCTAACCCTGCCTTCCAGGTCGAGTCTATGATTTCCCTGGCTATCCAAATTGACGCTAGGCTCAGAGAAAGAGATCGAGAGAGGAGATCGGCTGCAGTTCGGTCCTCCTCCCAGCAGTGGCGGCAGCGTCGCCCTTCACCTTCCAGTCGGGACTTCTTCCCTCTCGGCCGGTCCAGTCAGCCTACAGCGCCACCTGCATCTTCGGAGGAGCCCATGCAGGTGGGACGAGCCAAACTCAGTCCGGAGGAACGGCAGCGCCGCCTAAGGGAAATGAGGTGTTTTTACTGTGGTGAACTGGGACATTTGTTGAACAGCTGTTCAGTAAAAGACAAAGCTCACCAATGAAAGAGAGGACATTGGTGAGTTGTACCACTCCTATGAGCCGTTCCTCTCGTCCATTGTCGACGGTACAATTGTTGGTGCATTCCCAGTGGCACTCCCTGCAGGCTTTGGTTGATTCTGGGGCAGATGAGAACTTCATGGACATTCGCTTGGCTGATGAATTGAAGCTGGAACGTGAACAGCTTCAAGATCCTATGGAGGCTAGTGCACTGGATGGGCGCCTACTGTACAGGGTAATTCACCGAACTCAACCTGTTCAACTCATCGTGGCAGGTAATCACCTTGAGACCATCAGTTTTCATCTCCTCGACTGTCCTCTTCATCTTCTGGTTTTGGGGCTCCCTTGGCTGTCTTACCATAATCCTCACATGAACTGGGGTACTGGGGAAGTAATTTCTTGGGGGAATAACTGTAAACTCATCTATCTGCATGATTCTTCTCCTGAGTCTATGAAGGATCCGTCAAGGAGCAGTTTGCTGGGATCTTCCAGGACCACCCTCCGGCAGCCTCCCCGTTCAAGGGAGGAGGATTTTCCAGATCTCACCAAGGTTCCCTCATATTATCTAGACCTAAAGGAGGTGTTCAACAAGGCCAAGGCCACATCTCTTCCGCCGCATAGACCGTACGACTGCTGCATCGACCTTCTGCCAGGTACAGCGCCTCCTAAGGGCCATCTCTACTCCTTGTCTTCACCTGAGCGGCTCGCCATGGAAAAGTACATTGACGATGCCCTTGCTGCTGGGATCATCAGACCTTCTTCTTCACCTGCAGGAGCTGGATTCTTCTTTGTGGATAAGAAGGATGGAACACTTCGGCCCTGCATTGACTACAGAGGACTCAATGACATTACTGTTAAGAACAGATACCCTCTTCCTCTTATCTCCTCTGCATTTGAACTGTTAAAAGACGCTGCAGTATTTACTAAGTTAGATCTTAGAAATGCGTATCATCTGGTGAGGATAAGGGACGGGGATGAATGGAAAACTGCGTTTAACACACCCAGTGGTCATTATGAATATCTGGTCATGCCGTTTGATCTTACTAATGCTCCAGCAGTTTTTCAAGGCATGGTTAATGATGTATTACGGGACATGCTGAACCGATTTGTGTTTGTGTACCTTGATGACATTTTGATTTTTTCTCCAGACGAGACTTCCCATGTGCAGCATGTACACCAGGTGCTAGAACGTTTGCTCCTGAATGATCTGTTTGTGAAAGCTGAGAAATGTGAATTTCATGTTAACACTGTTCAATTCCTTGGTTATGTTGTATCACCTGCTGGTATACAGATGGACCCGAGCAAGGTCAGTGCTGTGGCCACCTGGCCTACACCCTCCAGTCGTAAGCGACTTCAGGGGTTCCTTGGGTTTGCTAATTTTTATAGGAAGTTTATCCGGAACTTTAGTGTCACTGCTGCACCACTCCATGCTCTTACCTCACCCCACGTGCCTTTCTCTTGGTCCTCTCAAGCAGAAACTGCATTTATGAGACTCAAGAGGAGCTTCTCCTCAGCCCCCATCCTGGTTCACCCTGACCCGTCACTCCAGTTCGTGGTTGAGGTGGACGCCTCGGGTGTGGGCATCGGGGCTGTACTCTCACAGAAATCCCCCACAGATGGTCGATTACATCCCTGCGCTTTCCTCTCAAAGAAGCTTTCTCCTGCTGAGAGAAATTACGATGTGGGTAACCGTGAACTGTTAGCGGTTAAAACAGCCTTGGAGGAATGGAGACATTGGTTGGAGGGTACCAAGCAGCCGTTTCTAGTTTGGACAGACCACAAAAACCTGGAATACATCAGGTCAGCCAAACGCCTCAACTCGCGCCAAGCAAGGTGGGCTCTCTTCTTTAATCGATTTGATTTTGTACTGTCTTACCGCCCTGGTGCCAAGAATGGCAAACCTGATGCTCTCTCCAGACAGTTTGATCCTGACCCATCCCCTAAGGTTTCAACTCCCATTCTGCCTGCTTCCTGTTTTGTTGGGGCGGTTACTTGGGAGATTGAGAAGAGAGTTTCCGAGGCAACTGCTGGTGTTCAGTCTCCGCTAGGGTGTCCTTCTAATCGTCTGTTTGTTCCCGAGTCTCTTCGTTCACAGGTGATTCACTGGGCTCATACGTCTCGGATCTCCTGTCATCCTGGTGTCCGCCGAACCCTGTTTGTGGCCAAACAGCGGTTTTGGTGGCCTTCCATGGAGAGGGGGATTAAGGAGTACGTCGCCGCCTGCAGTATTTGTGCTCAGAACAAGACCTCCCGTCGGGCCGCCTTTGGCCTCCTGAATCCGCTGCCTGTCCCCTCACGCCCCTGGTCAGACATCTCCATGGACTTTGTCACGGGCTTGCCCTCTTCTGAAGGTAACACCTCAGTCATGACTGTAGTGGACAGATTTTCTAAGATGGTCCATTTCATTGCGTTGCACAAGCTTCCCTCCGCCAAGAAGACGGCAGAGGTCATGCTGTCTCATGTTTTTCGCATTCATGGATTTCCCAGAGACATTGTGTCTGACCGGGGGCCTCAGTTCGTGTCCAGGTTTTGGAAGGAGTTTTGTTCTCTGTTGGACGCCACGGTCAGCCTTACATCTGGTTATCACCCGGAATCCAATGGACAGACTGAACGCCTTAACCAGGAATTGGAGACAGGACTGCGGTGCTTGGTGGCACAGAACCCTTCAACTTGGAGCAAACACCTTATTTGGGTGGAGTATGCACACAACACACTTCCTTGCTCATCCTCTGGTCTCTCTCCATTCCAGTGTGCCTATGGTTATCAACCGCCATTGTTCCCTGCTGTGGAGAAGGAGTCCAGTGTGCCCTCCGCTCAGGCTCTCGTCCGTCGCTGTCGCAAGGTTTGGAATGGGGCTCGTCAGATGCTGTTGCGCAGTTCGGCGCGTTACAAGAGGATGGCTGACCGTGGAAGAACGCCGGCTCCAGTATACTCGCCTGGTCAAAGGGTGTGGCTCTCCACTCGAGACTTACCGCTGAGGGTGGAATCCCGGAAGCTGGCTCCTCGTTTTGTTGGTCCTTTCCCCATATCGAAGGTCATCAATCCTGTGGCGGTTCGTCTCAAACTCCCCCGTGCCATGAGGGTCCACCCTACTTTCCATGTCTCCCGTCTGAAGCCATTTAAGGAGAGTCCTCTGGTCCCTGCCTCCACACCCCCTCCGCCCCCCCGGTTCCTTGATGGGGGTCCAGTGTTTACGGTCAGCCGGTTGCTGGGGATGCGCCGGCGTGGTCGTGGTTGTCAGTATCTTGTGGATTGGGAGGGGTATGGACCTGAGGAGCGGTCTTGGGTGCCAGCTCGCAACATATGCGACCCGGAACTTATCAGGGACTATCGGCGCCAACATCCTGAAGATCCTGGGCCGTCAGGAGCCGGCCGTGGAGGGGGGGGGGGGGTACTGTCAGGTCTCGCGTTTGATCTAGTTTCTGTTTCTTATTGGTTTTTAGTATTAGAGTTTGCATTCTTGTTTTATTTTGGTGTCTCACATCTCCTCTTGTTTCAGGTCCCATTTCCTGTCAGGTCGTTTACCCTCATGTGATTGTTGGCCACGCCCTGATGTGTTTCACCTGTGTCTCGTTATCCCCTGCTAGTCTGTATTTAAGCCTTTTGTGTTTTAGTTCCCATTGCCAGTTCGTGGTGTATGCTACTTGGTATCACCTCGTTCCAGCTCTCGAAATCTTGTGACCTTGTGATCTCGACCTTTGCCTGTATTTTCGACCACTGGTTCTTGCCTGCTCCTATATGGTACTGTTGCCTCTGTTTTGCCTACCTGTGTACTGACTTGGACCGATTAAACGCCGAAGACTGATCTGCCCTGTGTCTGAGCCTGCATTTGTGTCCTCCTCCTCGTTCAGTTCTGACAGGAGAGACCTGTAGCGCCGGTGGCCGGTGGGGGGGGGAGGGGGGGGGGGGGGAGGAGGAGACAGAGGGACGGGGGGGAGAGTTTGGATTAGAAACATAGACAACAGGTGCAGGAGTAGAGGCCATTCGGCCCTTCGAGCCTGCACCATTCGCCATTCAATATGATCATGGCTGATCATCCAACTCGGTATCCCATCCCTGCCTTCTCTCCATACCCCCTGATCCCTTTAGCCACAAGGGCCACATCTAACTCCCTCTTAAATATAGCCAATGAACTGTGTGGCCTCAACTACCTTCTGTGGCAGAGAATTCCACAGATTCACCACTCTCTGTGTGGGGAAAAAAATGTTTTTCTCATTTCGGTCCCAAAAGATTTCCCCCTTATCCTTAAACCTTGATTATGGAGTTCACACCGTGACTGGCTACGCAGTCATGAGTATAGAGTGAGTACAGCAGGGGGCTGAGCACTCATTAGTATAGAGTGAGTACAGCAGGGGGCTGAGCACTCATTAGTATAGAGTGAGTACAGCAGGGGGCTGAGCACTCATTAGTATAGAGTGAGTACAGCAGGGGGCTGAGCACTCATTAGTATAGAGTGAGTACAGCAGGGGGCTGAGCCCCCTTGTCCTGGACTTCCCCAACATCGGGAACAATCTTCCTACATCTAGCCTGTCCAACCCCTTAAGAGTTTTGTAAGTTTCTATAAGATCCCCCCTCAATCTTCTAAATTCTAGCGAGTACAAGCCGAGTCTATCCAGTCTTTCTTCATATGAAAGTCCTGCCATCCCAGGAATCAGTCTGGTGAACCTTCTCTGTACTCCCTCTATGGCAAGAATGTCTTTCCTCAGATTAGGAGACCAAAACAGTACGCAATACTCCAGGTGTGGTCTCACCAAGACCCTGTACAACTGCAGTAGAACCTCCCTGCTCCTAGACTCAAATCCTTTTGCTATGAATGCTAACATACCATTGGCTTTCTTCACTGCCTGCTGCACCTGCATGCCCACTTTCAATGACTGGTGTACCATGACACCCAGGTCTCGTTGCATCTCCACTTTTCCTAATCGGCCACCATTCAGATAATAGTCTACTTTCCTGTTCTTGCCACCAAAGTGGATAACCTCACGTTTATCCACATTATACTGCATCTGCCACGCTTCTGCCCACTCACCCAACCTATCCAAGTCACCCTGCAGCCTCCTAGCATCCTCCTCACAGCTAACACTGCCCCCCAGCTTCGTGTCACCCTCTCCTCTCCTCTCCTCTCCTCTCCTCTCCTCTCCTCTCCTCTCCTCTCCTCTCCTCTCCTCTCCTCTCCTCTCCT